>NC_087272.1:7395000-7682500 GCF_015220805.1 Pogoniulus pusillus
AGGACAGACTTTTGAATAGGGCTTGTAGCAATAGGACAAGAGGTGATGGTTTTAAACTAAAAGGGAGAAGACTCAGACTAGACATAAGGTTAATATTTTTTACAATGAGGGTGGTGGAAGACTTGATCAGGTTACCTAGAGAGACGGTAGATGTTCCCTCCCTGGGAACATTCACGGTCTGCTTGGACAGGGCTCTGAGCAGCTCCAGTTAAAGATGTCCTCACACACCGCATGTGGGTTGGACTAGATAACTTTAAAAGATCCCTTCTAACCCAAACCACTCTGTGATTCTCTTTTTTTCACCTCTGCTTTGGTTGCCTCCTCATGACCTACCCTAGGTTCCCATATCATTATCATCCTTGTAATGCAACTATTCTTTGACCCACACTGTCTGGCCTCATTCAGTTTAGGAACTGCCTGTTTCAAACCACCTTCCTTTCCATGTCCATAGCTGCACTGCTTTAGAGAACGCCTGAGGAGCAGCAGTTCTCTGCAAGAGCCCTTCTCCCTCACAGGCTAACTCCATGACACCATTGTTCACATTTTGGTTACCTATATTTAAACAACAGTATAGTCATAAAGAGATATCCTGGTCAGACAGCAAATCTCAACTCTTAATGTGACCTGAACCTTCTGGAGACATTCATTAACTGCTATTTCCATGCAAATCCAAAGACGCTCCCTTGAAACAGTTTGGCCTCAGTGGGTTTGGTTTAAGTGCAGTACTGTGTGCCGATAGGAATTTGTGACTCTGTACTGAGTAACAGAGTAATCCCTTCAACAGGCTGCCATGGGCTGCGTGGATCACAGTCACTTCACCTCCCATATTCCTTCCTTTCAGAGAGTGAGGAGCCATCTCACCCTGCTTTGCACAGCTCCCTGCATCCATCATAATGAGGCTCCTTTCATTTCCTGCTGCTTCAATCTCCCTTGCTCACAGGAGAAGAGCATCTGGCATTTCTCTAGGTATGCTCTGTAATGTTCCTGCTTTTCCTCCCTGTGACATGAGTACAAGGCTTGCCGAGGAGAAGGGATGATACAAAACCAGACTTAACTCTCCACCACCCATCTGCTTACCCAAGTAAAGACTAACACTGGCTGTCCTGTTAGGCTTAATTTTAGCCTGACAAGGACAGCCCCTGTAATAAATGACAGGCTTCCTCTCCATTTCTGTGTGGTGCACTGCACATTAAACTAATTCAAATTTAGTATCCTTTCTTAGTCACTCTTTTTAAAGGAAACATTTATCAACTTCTTACTCCCATTTCCTCTTCCCTGACTCCCAAATTCCTGTTGAACTGCACTGCAGTAGAGTTAAAAATGTAAAGCAGGGCACCTTCACAAGAGATCCTGCGATGGACCAGTATGGTACAAAACATCACTCTGTCAGTAATGCTGTTCAGTAGCCATCCAAATAGTTTCCACCAGTGGGAATGCTCAGATGTGTCTGAAGGAGAATCTGACCTCTAAATATGACCCATTTCTGTGTGGAATATACAACTGCATCCTGTGAGCAGAAAAGGTACACTAAACTCTGGGCCACTGGCAGGCCACAGCTGGAGCACCCAGTCAGGGTGTTAACTCAGTGCTGCCAGCCAAGCTGCTCTCAGGTAAAGTAACACTGAGCTTTGAGCCCTTCCCTCTAGAAACTGGGAGAGTTTCAGCCCCGGTTCTTAATGTACTGACAGAACTCTCTCTTTTCTCTTCCATACACTCAAAAGGAATTGTGTTTTCTCTTCCACGAAATTTGGGAAAGCAGGGATATGTCTTTTCTCACCATGACAAAAAGTCAGGGCTGTCAAGGCACCTAAATCTGATTATCTCCACTGCGTTAGCAGGGCAGGGTTTTGTTGGATGGCTGCAGTAACACTGTATAAAAACCACGTCAAAAGGAGCCATTTAAACTCATGTTCACTGGCATGTAACTGCATCCATCACTCTTAAACGATATGCCCATTCAAAAAGTGGGGCACTAGATCCTTCCACCATGCTTAAGTGAATACTAACTTACCCTCTTGGCACTTTCAGGAAGTTACATGCCTCTCAGTTGAAGAGAGGCCACAGGACTTGACTGGTATTAAAGCAGAATCCACATCAGGACCACAGCAGCAGCGTTTGCAATGTTCTTCACATGTTCCTCACTTGACAGTGCCCTTCATTTACAGCTAACGATAATGTGACAGCCTATTCTCCTGGCATACCATCCAGCCACACACAAAATCCTGCATGTGCCTCAGACTGCAATCCTATTTTTATCAGAACAGACATGTGCACTGAGGCTTTAACCAACAGCTGAGATGGGGTTTTAGCGTGAGATTTTCAAACCTGTCTCAGGTATTTAGAAGCACAAATTGCAGTGAAAGACTAATTGAACTGTGCTTCCAAATCCCTCAGGTGCTACTGAAAATCTCTCCCTTAATAACTTAGAATCTCCTAAAGAATAAACCTCATTGAACTTAGAGGGGTATGCAGATCCTAGAGTTAAGGTTTTGAAAAATGCTCTGTACTGGCTTAACTCCCATTGACTTCAGTGGGAACAGAATTAAGTTGACATTGAGGCTTTTTTGAAAATTCCCCTCCAGGTATGTTTTCTCCATTTGAATTTGAATAATCTGTTAACTGCTGAGATTGCTTTTTGATTTATTAGTACAGAGATTTTTACAGGAGTTTCCTCTTCCCCCCCTTTTTTTCATTTTACAGGAGTTTTTCCCCTTAATTTTTTTACAAGATGAGACTCAAAGAGCTTTAGCATAAGGTCACCAAAACACTCTGCTAAATCTACAGAAACAACTAAGTTTATTTTCTCTTATGTGTTCACTGTTGTTGTTGCTATTATTATTTGTCCTTCAGCAGCAACAAAAGAACTAAAAGCACAGACATTATTGTGGGAGGTGCTGTGCAGTCTGCTCAAATATTTGTAAGACACACAGGCAAGCTGACTAACTTAATGCTAATAGTCAGACTCTAGAGTAACCCCAGAATCATAATGAATATCCCCAGTAGGTGCAATTACACAGCAGCATTTCAGTTCGTACTTCACCTCCTTGCAGACATTTTCAGGAGATGGGGGATTTCCTTCAACTCCCCTGAATGTTTTGGTTTACCTTTTCAATTAGCTCTGCTTAAATGAAAGAGGATAGATATTTTTTAACGTTGGGAGTGTCCCTCACCACAGTTTTGCAGGCTGCACTCTGTTCTCTAGGTTGTAGGAAACAAACTTTCAGGGCTGCACACCGTATGCACTTTCAATTAGAAAAACACCTTTAGGGCCCGGAGTTTGCTTCTGGGAGACAGGCTTTAATAATACGAATGAAAGGAAATAAAGAGTCCTCTATTTTGCAACGGCATCACTGAGGGCAAACTCTCCATGCCCCAAATTCCTTGTGAGAAGAAAAAGCTGTGCTAATACCACCCACAAAGAGCACGATAACCCCTTCTTTGTTCTCGCCAAAGACACAACAGCAGAATCCTGTACCAGAAGTCATCTGATATGTCAGCTCATTAGTCAGAATGGGTGAATGGGGAGGAGGAATATACCATTGTAAATGTATGGTAATTAACAAATGCTATAAGAGAGGCATTTAAATGTATGAAAATGAATATTAATGAGATGAAAACACCTAATTATTGTGCATCTAATGGTATTATCCAGAGCATTCAATAGAAAATGCCTAATTGTCATGCATCTAAGGCAACGGTGCCAACCTTCAGACACAAAGATTCAGTGTACATATAGATCATATTGTGGCTTTAATTACAGGCATTGAAAAATACCTACACTGAAACTTGAATTTGGAAGTGCTTTTGCAGGTTGATGTATCAAAAACCTGTTAAGATTTCAGCATTTCCTTGTTATCATTGCTACGCTTCAAAACTGCACGTTTCCTTCTTGGTGCTTCTGAAGCATCACACACACTGAGGTGCTTTTTCTGCACACATCATCTCCATTTTGCAAGAATATCATTAGAAACAGTGAGCTGCAAACTGGCCTGGAATTGAAATTCTGAGAATTTTTTTTTGGGTGAAACTGCACGAAGGAAAACTCAGTCTACATGAAATTCCTTCCTACGCAGGAGGCTGCTGAAGGAGAATCCTGAGTTAAAAATAGGCTGGATTCCTGGAATTAAAGCCTGCTTCATAATACATATGCATTAGGAAGCTGAAATAAAATTGTACAGACCACTTGAATTCTATTATTTCCTAATTACTCAGTGGTTGGCTTTTACAACCTTAATGTTCTTTTAATGTAAGTTTTTCAAGGTTGGATTTATGTTGGCTTCTTAATTTTTTCCCCCCCAAAGTGTAATTGCAGATGGAGAGTCACTCTCTTGACCCCAACTAGAAGGACACAAGAAGTTTTGCTTTACAGAGAAATTTGGAAGTGGCCTAGCTATGCACATATTCCCTGCCGAAGGCTCTAGGTTGTATGCCAGGGACATGTCCAGAGAAGGATTTATTTTAATGACTACTCTCTGCGTGGTATTTGCAGTCCCAACAAGACTGATTTCATTCACACATACGATCAATGAAGTCTTAATCCTACCATCAAAGCAATTAATGAAATCAGAGCACATTAACTTGGCATTGGAGCCAGAACTGATTCCAGAAAGACAGCTCTCTTCTCTCTCAAAACTGAGTTATTAATATACATAAGTACCAGGGTGACAAGCACTTTAGCTATACCTTGACATTTATATTCACTGTCACTCAAAATAACTTACAATCCATCATATTCTACAAAAATTATATCTTATCCATGCTTTTAACTTTCTTATGAGACTGCTGGGTGAAACTGTAGAAAAATGTTCATGAAACAGAGACACATTATTCTGGTGGATTTACCTTATCCACTAAGCTTTTTATCCTATCAGAGAAAGAAATTAAGTTAGTTTATATGATTTACTTTCAATAAATCCACGCTGCCATCTATTTATCACTGGCACTGCTATAGCTGCTTCCAAATCGATTGCTCTACTTGAAAACAACAACATCTTTGGTACTGGGTTTGTGTTCAAGGCACTGGTTTGAAATCAGTGGACTTGCTCCTGTTCCCATTTGCAGGTAACTGCTGTTCACCTCAACACACTTAACAGTTCAAGTAACAGCAGCAGCCTGCTTTATATAACTGCACGTGTAGAAGTGCTCACAGGGATTTCCCAGCCCCACATATACAAACCACCAAAGCACTTCTGCTACCACAAATAGCAGAGGGCAGAACGAATCTGTCAGCAGTATTTTGTCCTGCTTGGGATACAGCTGAAATTTCTGACACACGAGTTTCCCAGCACTCACATACTCCTGAGTTAAGCAGCCTTGAGTTAGGATTACTACAGGGAGGACAGCCACGTTGTGGTGCCGCAGTTAAGTTGCGCAGGAGAGTCATATTAGCATTTGATGAGCAGTTTTAGCCCAAGTTGTTGCCTGTGCTCTTGAACAGTGCAGACTCCTTCAGTAAAAGGCACCAGTGTGCTTCAGTTAAGCCAACTCTAAAATATAAATACTGTATTTGCTCACAAATAGCTACACATCCTGTTCTTTTAACCTCATGTCTCTTGGAAACCATAGCAAGATGTTTTATCAATGTGGGCTGCAGAGAGTTTTGGTGCAATTCTTACATGTGACTTTTTTGCAAGCAACTAGAGCAATCCTACAGTGAGGGTAAGGCCTTTAAAAACAAAACACTAAACCCACCAGCAAATCATTGCATTTACTGCACTGTAAAATCTGTATGTCACATGGGACACAAACAGTTGCCCCCAAAAGGATAAGCAACTGCACTAACTCTCCCAAAACTAAACTTTCAGGTCCAACAAAGTTATGTTTCAGACTCAGCAAACAGTCCTACATGGTGGTTAGCACCTTGACCTGAATGGCAACCAGTCATAAACTGTGGTAGCCCAGATTTTACAGAAGGCACTTGGTCCCTCATTCCCCAAAAGAACACAAAGAACCATAAAATCACATCCTCATGTAAATTCAACCTGAGAAAAAATAGATATTTATAAACACCCAATTCACATAAAACCCCCCAAAATTTCACCCCTTTTCAGAAGGTTTACATAATCAATATTAAACTATCACGCAGAAGAGCTGAAGATATTGATAGCCAGTAACACGCAAATGAGATTGCAGTTAATTGTTAATATCTCCTGGGCTACACTTCCTACATCCCTGCACAGATGATGAATAAAATTATTTACCTATTCAAGTAATGAGAGCTATGCATTTTGATATCCACATATGCTGTAACTCAACCCTCCTCTGAGATCCCCACCTGTAATTAGGAACAGATGTAGGATCTTGTTCCTGAAGTGGTAAAAACAAATTTCAGCCCTCCTAAGATATGTGGCTTAGAGGCACACGAATGGGAAGAACACCTCTGCAGGATGCCTCTCCGGGCACTGGACTTGATCAGCTCACCCCTGCAAAAGAACTTTGCTGTTCTAGGTATTTCTCAATGTTTTTCCACCATTGATTTGGGACATTGGCTAAAAAATGCACGTGTGAGAAAGTGGGAAGCAACATTTACATGGTTTCACCTGTGGTGAAGAAAATCAAAGGCCTTCAGCACTCAAACCCACAGAAATTCTCTAACACATGCAGACTCCTCCACGGTGGAGTGATTTAAAATTAAGTGTGCACACCATTATGTGCTCTCAACAACAATTCTCACAGCTCAGAACATGCAGCTGGGGAACATGCTTCAAATTCTTTCATGGGAGAAACTGGAGGTGACATTCAGTGTAACATATTTACTGTGTTCTCCAAATGTCCTCCCACTCCTGCAGGGAAACATACGCCTTCATGTGTGCTTGCTTTTTATCAGCTGGCAGAAATTACCCAAGCCCATCTTCTTGGCTCTCCCACACTATGGTTACCAGTGCCAAATGCCAGCAGAGAGGAATCAATGCTTTAAAGGCAATCTGCCACCCAAAGATGCTGCAGGCTGACCCTCCCCAGTCAGATGCATCACTTGGGTTATCCCATATGTGCTAACTCCACTGCACACTCCACAGCACCAAGACACTGAGGATCTGTGACAGGGCCAACCTATCCACAACACTAGGCCTGAAGAGATTTAAAGTAACTGCTGCAGTCATTTTCACCAAGTGAGACAATTAAAGATGCCTTCTTTCACATTCCTTCTTTAACCACTAAATGCCTCTCACTTGACTGACCCTGATCCAGCAGAGCTTTTAAATGTCACAGGCCCCTAGCACAGGTGACTAAAATGATGCCTTGTAAAAAGCCAGAAGGAGCTGACACCCCTTAGGCCTGTAGAAGACAGAAATTTGTATTTACTGAGGTCACCTCAGCACAAGAGAGTTTCACCACTCTCATTTAAACATGACTGAAACAATACAGGTTAAGCTGACGTGAATGCCTTCACACATCCTTAAAGACCTTAAATGGGCGTTGACTTCATTCCCAACCTAATCCATATCTAAAAGCAGCAACCAGATGAAATAAGACGGTCCTTGTCACATTTTGCATTGGCTTAACAAAGCAGGTTTACCAGTAATCTTAGTGGAACTCCCTCATGTATACGAGATCTGGAAACACATTCACTCTCCAGCATTACCCTGATTCATGCCTGGAGAATTTGCAGCTGGAATGGGCTCGGAGGAACCTCAATGCCTAGAAATAAAAGAACTGGGGAGGGAATCTTATCTGCTGTGATCATAGGCCCTCCATGGACATTGCCTAAATTAGGATAATTAATATAGGGCAATGTGTCTGTGCTCCTCAGTAGTTTATAAATGTTACAGAAAGAGCAATGGTTTATGTGTCCCCTGATGGGTTTTAAACGTTAATAAATGATGTGCAAGGAGGTATTTTACATCACTCCATTTAACAGTGAGCTGACAGCTGCAATCATAGGCCAGTCTCTGACCCCACTAATCCTTCCAGGAACACGATAAGTAAATGGAGTAACTTTCTACCAGAACAGCAAAGTGAACCAGGAGGCTGGCTCAGCACTTCGACATCCAGACACAGAACCAAGGTGAGGCATTATGATACCCCTGGGATCACCCTTGTGCTGCAGCATACACCTGCCAGCCACTACTAAGTGCTTACCTTGTCACCAGAGACCTTCTGCTACTCTTCCTGTGGTAGTGACAGCTCCTCATCTTACAGGTACAGGAGAGTGAACCAACCAACCAGCCCATTACTTGCTGTGAACCAGAACTGGAGTCTGTACCTGGAATATTCAGGGTGGTAGAGGTAGAGAGGGGTATTGCATGCATCACTGACACTCTCTTTCACTGTGATTTTGGCCAAAAAAAATCTCTTATCACTGAGTTATTGCAGTGTCCTCTCTAGTATCACACTTCTCTGCCTGTACACCTATCTTCACCAGCATGGACAGACTGGGAGGGGCATGCTTGTCCTTTTGAAAGGGAGCAAAGCGACTGCTCAGTAATGCGCTCCAGTAGAAATCCCCACTCATTTTTGACAATCTGTCCTTCTGCTCTGCCCAACTTTCACCAGTAGAAAAGAGCCTCTGTAAAGTTTAAGGAAGCTTGAAGCAGTATTTTAGTTAGGTATGCTTCAGGTTGCAACCTTTGTTGCAAAGTAGAGGCAGAAGCACTTGGTGGCACGGTGCTAAATCTGCTCACAGCACCAAATGCCTGCACATCTGTATGTTTTCACAGTCTCCTTTCTCTTGAAAATAGCCATTAGTCTTGACCCTTAAACTGCCTGCGCTCACTGCTGTTAGCGTGCACATTCATTAGTCCTGCTAACCACCGAGGCACTGCCTAAGGCAGCACACAGCTGGTTTGAGGCACTTAAGTCCACGCTGCATGCATTGTTTTACTCCCTAGCAACTGCACCCCACTGATGACAAACGGCAACTCTGACACTGAATGAAACCAAGGAGAACTGTGAGTAACACCTTGCATTTTCATTGTACTATCCTAGAGGCAGGGGAATAGGTTTTACAATTCTATTAAAATCCCACAAGGTAGTATTTTTGCCACCATTCATCTTTTGCTTACTTTGATTTTTGAGAAGGGCAGAAGCTTACAGCTTAATAGATCTGATTTATTAGAAAAAAATGACATTTTTTAGTATTTCTCACCCTATATTGTTGGAGCTTTTATATGAAGGGCTGTGTAGTAACTGATTCTTTTCTTCCTCCACTTTCCATCGATGGACAACACTGGTGACAAAAGGACATGTTCAACTATTAGAATTATTGTCTTGTTTCAATAGAACATTAGGATTATTGTTTAATTAGAATTATTATATACTATAATTGTATATTAGAATTATCATTCTTCTTCAGCAAACAAATTGTATCCTGGGCTGCATCAAGAGAAGCATGACCAGCAGATCGAGTGAGGTGATTCTTCTCCTCTACTCCACTCTGGTGAGGCCTGAGATCTGCTTCCAGATCTGCAGTCTCTGTTAGAGAAAAGATCTGGATGTGCTGGAGTGTGTCCAGAGGAGGGCCACAAGAATGATCAGAGGGCTGGAGCTCCTCTCCTATGGAGAAGATAGACTAAGAGGGTTGGGGCTGTTCAGTCTGCAGAAGAGAAGGCTCCGAGGTGACCTTATTGTGGCCTCCCAGTATTTGAAGGGGCCTACAAGAAAGCTGGTGAGGGTCATTTTAGGATGTCAGGTAGTGACAGGACTGGGAGGAATGGAGCAAAACTAGAAGTGGGTGGATTCAGATTGGATGTTAGGAAGAACTTCTTCATCACTTTTACTACAGTTATATAGAAGAGATGGCAAAGACTTTAGTCTTTGGTAGCAGCATCTCACCTCTATCTCCAAGTGAGCTTTGAGGTCCCTTCCAACCTAAACCATTGTATGATTCAATTGCTATAGGAATAGGTTGGACTGGATGATCTTGGAGGTCTCTTCCAACCTGGTTGATTCTATGATTCTATGATCATGAGGGTGGTGAGACACTGGATATCTCGGTTCTAATTTACATTCCCAGAGACTCAAATATATTTGCTAGAACCAGTAACAGTTTTATAGAGTGCCCTTCCTTCCTCCCCCTTCTTTCCAGAGGAAAGAAGATTAGCTATATAGAGAGAGGAAGGTAAGCACACCCAAATAAATAATCTCACTCAATTTGAAAGCTAAAAAGAAGAAAAGTTTAACACTAAATTAAAAAGGTATCTGAGGTGGGGAAGTCACTAAGGTATAGGGAAGGGAAAACAAATACAAAATGTGTAAATATAACCAGATTTTGATGGTAAGGGGTTTGCCTGCCTCATGGGTGATGGCCACGTGGCAAAACAAAGAGAACCAGAAACAGGACGGTGATGCTGCTAAGCAGGGAGGCAGGGAGCACAGAGAGAAAAAGGAAGTCCCCCTGATTTTACAGACCTTTAAACAGGAAGGGGGAGTGAGCTAACCATGAATCACCTGGTGGTTCTCAGACCCACCCCTGGGGAGGGGTCAAGACCACCTAGGGTCAGGTTCAAGGTCACTCCCAGGTGTCTCTGCCCACGGCAAAATGTTGGAACTGGACGATCTTTGAGGTCCCTTCCAACCCTTACAATTCTGTGATTCTGTAATGGATCCACAACTTCACCTCAGTAAAGCTTAGTAGAAAACTTAGATGGCAACAGCAAAGTTTTGTTTCAGACTTGGGACAGAACTAGGTTAACATTCTGATGGCATTCGTGCTGCATCCAAATGCAGCCAAACACCATCTTGCATCATTCACCTATATATATTCCTTCTGCACGAGGACTCGTCAGCTGCACCTTAAGATCAATTCTTGTTTCCTCTTCTGTAAGTCTAGACCTTCAATTCAGAACTTCTGGGGCTAAGTTCTACCTTTCTCAAACTCCTGACTGCATTTGGTTATGCATTTCTTCTGGCTTGCATTAAGTCATAGAATCAACCAGGTTGGAAGAGACCTCCAAGATCATACAGTCCAACCTAGCACCCAGCCCTAGCCAATCAACCAGACCATGGCACTAAGTGCCTCATCCAGGCTTTTCTTCAACACCTCCAGCGATGGTGACTCCACCACCTCCCTGGGCAGCCCATTCCAATGCCAATCACTCTCTCTGACAAAAACTTCCTCCTAACATCCAGCCTAGACCTACCCCGGTACAACTTGAGACTGTGTCCCCTTGTTCTGTTGCTGGTTGCCTGGGAGAAGAGACCAACCCCCACCTGGCTACAACCTCCCTTCAGGTAGTTGTAGACAGCAATGAGGTCCCTCCGAGCCTCCTCTTCTCCAGGCTAAACACCCCCAGCTCCCTCAGCCTCTCCTCACAGGGTTTGTGTTCCAGACCCTTCACCAGCCTTGTCACCCTTCTCTGGACATGTTCCAGCACCCCAACATCTCTCTTGAATTGAGGAGTCCAGAACTGGACACAGCACTCAAGGTGTGGCCTGACCACTGTTGAGTACAGGGGAAGAATAACCTCCCCTGTCCTACTGGCCACACTGTTCCTGATGCAGGCCAGGATGCCACTGGCTCTCTCGGCCACCTGGGCACACTGCTGCCTCATCTTCAGCCTACTATCTATCAGTACCCCCAGGTCCCTTTCTTCCTGGCTGCTTCATGGCTGTGATCACCCTTCCATTCTTCAAAACGTCACTGTTAGTGATTACAGATGAGCTTTCAGAGCTTTTGAACAGGAGAGACCACATGTTAATACCACATTCATACAGTGTGTCTTAGGCATCATGTTCATCTCATTCTCCATGTCATATGTCAAATATGTTCATATTAAGTCAAATAATCTCACTGTGGCTACTACAGCCATTATTTACAATGAAACATGACAGTAGGTTATTATATTTGTCTGTCTGGTTTTTCTAATTGCCTGTTAATGAAATTCAGCTACTAAAACAGGGGTAGAAGCATTACCATATGCCTAGTCACATCTCCACAGAACAATGGCTACAGGTACTGAAACTTGGCTTGAGAGCTGACAGCCACAAGCCTGTGGTAAAGGATTTCTGACAGAAGACATCAGAGCTTGGACAGCTTCAGGTACTGGAAGCTGTGGCACCAGGAGTGACCCCTGCCTGACTCTGGCACTCTCCAAGCCACATTTCACAGGTGCTGGAGGTTTGCAGGGCCCCTCACTCAGCCCAGTCTCTAAAAGCACTTACAGACTCTGCTACTTTTTTATCTCTAACTCAGGGTGGGGAGCAAGAACATTGTGGACACCTCCTTGAAAGACTGTGTGCTAGTTTGAAGCTGGCTAGAATGTTTTGGTGAAAAGAACTAGATTATAGGCTGTGAAAGGAAAATAATGGTGATGTCTACTTCACTCATAGGCTTGCTGAGGTGTGTAAGAACAAGAGTAAAAACATAGGTAAGGCATTTGGGCACTGCCTGAGCTTTGAGCTGCATTTCTCTCTAAACTCACCCTCTGTCTCTGATTAATCCACCTGCTTCCTAACCCCCCTGGCTGACCCTCCATTCTTCCTTGGGGCACAAGGCAACATCTGGGGTAAGGCAGAGGGGTGAGAGAAGTTGGAAGGGCAGCTGGGAGCCCCTCCTGGGGACTCAGGTTTCTGGGAGGTTTTACCTTGTATATTTCTGTATATAACTGCACATACTTTAAATATCTGCTTGTACATTCTCCTAAGCTGTAAATATAAAGCTTCATTGAATTTCCAGAGCAGGCTGAGTCTAGTCTGGGTGATTTCCAAAGTGTATGTGAGGGGATGGGATGGGTAACACCCAAACCACTACAGACTGCCAATCCCTGCATGGAGGAGATGATTAGGAGTACCAACAGCAGCTCAGCAACAGAGTTGTATCTTCCTAGCCTTCACTATTGTGCACACCCACCTAACTGCCTGCTGCTCTAGCTGTTGGCTACAGCCAATACTGAAGATCAAAAACCCAAAGATTACAAATCCCTTCTCAGCTGAAATCTATTTGTATATTGCAACACCTCAGTGACACAGGATACTTCCTAAGAGTGTCTCACTCTTTTGCAATCAAGCTAAAGTCATTCAAGCAGTAGCTCATTTGTGGAAACATAAACATTGGACCTGTCCTGTATCTGAGAGAGTGGCATTCTTCTACAAGGAAAATTTATTTGCCAGGGACTTGACTGACCTGGCAATTTATCTGTTTGTCAATGTCCCACAATTCTTTCACATTTACAAAGTACAGTACTAATACTTAACCACCTTATGGGCTACTGTGACGCACAATTCATTAGTCCTAAAGCCCTCAGAAATCCTTCAACAAATGCAATTTGGAAATAAAACCATCATCAGTACATGTAGGGGAATTACTATGTTCATCTTCAGTCTCCATTACACAAATTTTGGGTTTGGGGGTGTTAAGTTTGCTCTTGTGTGTATGTACAAGAGCATAACCTCACCACATTCTGGTGTGCTTCAGTGACATTACTCACAATGATATTTCTGCCTTTATTTTCTTCCCTCTAAAACAATACCTAAAATTTTCATTTAAAAAATAGAAGCCTCACTAGGCAAAGCCTGTGGACTTGTCTAATCCACAAAAATTATATAATCCCACAATACAACAGTGAATTTACACATCCATGAAGCAGTATCAGGCAGTGCCAGACATCTGCTGAAGGGGAGTTGAACTGTTGGCTTACACACAACCAATTGTTTCTGCTGGCTACCAAGAGAAGCCACAGACATCAACAGGCACATCATTTAGATGCCAAACATTATATGTGTACTATATACAGTCCCTAGACGTAATAGAAATGAGATTCAAACCTACTTCAAGTTTGACAGAGTGCCTTCAGACAAGCTGAATTACCTCCCTGAAAATGTATTCCCAAACTTTGGGAATTCAAGTCACAACTAGCACTGAACTGCATTTCCTCATCTGCCATAAGACTCCAGTATGACCCCAAGCCAATACCAGATAAGGGATTTTCTGGCATCTAAATTGCAGGTAAGGAGCTTGCACCACTTGAAAGCCACTGCACCAATCTGCAGCTCTGAATAACTCCTTTTAATCCATCTCTTTCATTGTGGGTTTTTTTCCTCCTTTCCCTGCCTTCTGCTTGCCTAGTCTAGGAATCCTTGGGACTGTGTCTGTCTCCCATTGTGTGCAACTCTAGCCCCTCTACACACACAAGAAAAAAAGTAACACCACCTCAACTGCGGCAATTATCTACCTATATGCTACTGTAGTGGTTGTGAAGCTTCACACACACACATGAAAAGCCTGGATGAGGCACTTAGTGCCATGGTCTAGTTGACTGGACAGGGCTGGGTGCTAGGTTGGACTGGCTGATCTTGGAGGTCTCTTCCAACCTGGTCAATTCTATGATTCTATTAACCAGACTAACTCAGACAGCTGGAAGACGAGAAATGAAGTTTTATATTCACAGCTTAGCACAATATACAAGCATATATAGACAATATATTACAGCTATTTAAAACCATATACAGTAATATACAAGGTTAAGGTAATACAGAAAAACAAAACCCCTGCTAGCAGCCAGACTGCCCAAGAGGGGCTTCCAACCAACCCCCCTCCTTCCTTCTACCCCTTCACTTATCTCAGAATCTCCCTCATGTGCAGGGTGAGCTGGAAAGGTCAGCGAAAGGTGTCAGAAGCAGAATGATTAGTTGGGAATCATAGAATCAACCAGGTTGGAAGAGACCTCCAAGATCAGCCAGTCCAACCTAGCACCCAGCCCTAGCCAGTCAACCAGACCATAGCACTAAGTGCCTCAGCCAAGCTTTTCTTGAACACTTCCAGCGACAGCAACTCCATCACTTCCCTGGGCAGCCCATTCCAATGCCAATCACTCTGTCTGGCAACAACTTCCTCCTAACATCCAGCCTAGACCTCCTCCAGCACAACATGAGACTGTCTCCTTATTCTATTGCTGGTTACCTGGGAGAAGAGTAAGACCCCCACCTGGCTACAGCCTCCCTTGAGGTATTTGTAGGCAGCAATGAGATCACCCCAAATATGCAGGTTCAGGCAGAAGAGCTAACACAGTAACAGCCAGACAGAACTGAAGACTGACTTTATCTTTGTTTATGCCCTGGTTTTTATATGGCTCAGCAGAACAAATGGGTAATACAGACATCACTAGATTTTCTTTTCACAGCCAATAGTCTAATTTCTCTCATTAAAATATCCCAATTAGCCTCAAACCAGCACAGCTACTTACACAGAGAAAAGCAGCAGGCCAATTTCATCCTCCCAAATACCCAATCTGAAATGTTGGTCTCTGCAGAAAATGCTTGCAAGTACAAAACCCCCAAACCAACCAAAAAAAAAGAGAACTTTCTGGGCTCCCTTGTTTCTTATCCCTCAGTTATTGAAACACACATATTCACTACAAAGATATTAGGAGTGGAAGGAACAGGACAGTAATTAAGCCCTCCTGCTGCTCTTTTTTTTTTGCCAGTGACTTGACTCAAAACAGTTTTTTAGTACAACAATTACATTCTATGTTTTATGGCATGCTTTGTGTACATCTAGACCTCACCTAGATTACAAGTGGATGAGCCAAAGTAAATACACATATGCACACACACAGAGTGCTAGGTGCATGTGAGAGAGACCAAGAGAGAGTTTGCTTTCCCAGTCTTTCTGCATCTGTAAGCAGGAAAGGCTTGAAACCCTTGCAAAGTCTATTCCCAGGAGAATTTCTGCCTTGCTCTCTGCAGACTGAAGCAGCAATCTCTGGCTGCTGAGCATGGGAATCCCAGTATTTTGGCATGGTTTTAGCAACAGCATCATTAGAAGCACTGACTTATTTTAATTGTCACCTTGTACCCTGCGCTGCCAAATGCAGCCAGAATGTCAATTCTTTTTCAATGTGAGCTGTTGACATGGAAACAGATCTGCTGAAATGGAAGCAGTGAAGAAAAAATGTGTTACTCCTCCAAGTTATACTTAGAAGTGGTAAATCTGTGTGTGCTGCAACAGATTTTAAATACTCAATAAAGCACACAGAAGAAATAAACAACTATTTGGGGTGACAGTCATTTTAGTTGTTTACATCATAGCCTGCATTTAGAAGACCTCCAGTGTTACTATGGTAACTGCTTTTGCTTAAACGTAGTTGTGGACGCACTTTAGGTATGATATAAACTAACCCAAGATGGAGGAGCAAAACTGGAGAGCAACAGCTAAAGGAGCAACTGGCTGCCCCCTGTTCCTACTTGCTGCATGCCCTGGTGGGGGTACTGCCGCAGCACTAGCCAGCACAGATGCTTTGGTTTGTCCCTGTCCACACCTTCAGAAGACCTGAAGCAGCTGACAGAATGCATCAGGTAGGTTTTCAAGACAACACAGGGACAAAGAGCTGCTTAGATCCCCACACAGCTTGCAGTGCACCCTAGAGCTGCTTGCTCTCTCCCTCTGGACATGAGATAGGTGGTAGGATGAGGAGACAGGTGAGAAAATGAGCCTGCAAGCAGGGCCAGAGGCCTGTTCTGCACCTCTGGCAGAATCTGTATGTAGCTTTCCTCTTCAGGATGCCTCCCAAAGGAGGAGAGCAAAGCTACAGAAAGGTGAGCTTACAGCACAGGCCTTCCACCAAAACCTGTGACTTGCAGCAGACGCTGCTTCACCA
Organism: Pogoniulus pusillus; assembly: GCF_015220805.1. NCBI lineage: Eukaryota > Metazoa > Chordata > Aves > Piciformes > Lybiidae > Pogoniulus > Pogoniulus pusillus. The sequence goes on from NC_087272.1 coordinate 7,411,533, forward strand.
TTAACTTCTCACAGCTAGGAAACTGCCCTAAAAGATGCAGCACAGACCTTTGACCAGCAATACATTTCCACTAGAAAGATTAAATCTCTGTGCTGCTAAAGCTAGTTTTATAGTCACAAGGAACAAGGCCAGAGGGGCCACTGTGATCTACTGTTCTAAATAGGGATTAAAGGAACCTAGGGTCTCCTGCACACCTGCCTCCAACCTGAAAGCAAATGACAGCTCGATGGAGATCACTGAGCAGAAAATGGAGGGAGAGGTTCCTCTGCCCTCTTGCCAGGTGCCAGGACAAAGGCAACAGAAGAAGAGACATTTAAAACAACTCCTCTAAACTGTCTCATGGAGGTATTTGGAGACAGAGGCTGCTCAAAGCCCATGGATACTGGCAGTATTGTGAGGCAGTCCAATTCTGCACTTGCTAGGGCAACCCTCCCCCTTCCTCTGGCTTCAACTCTGATAAGACATCAAGGCATAGGGATTTATTTTTTAATTTTATTTTTCCCTTTTCCACTTTTCACATTTCTGCATGATTACATTGGATAATGACACATACCTCCCAAAAGCTTGTGCATCAATTAACAAGGGAGAGAAGGACACGCATCATTAATTATACACCAGCCTGTGAAACACAGACATGGGATATAGTGTAATGCTCTAAAAATAGCAGCAAGGCCTGCCTTGTTTAGGGCAAGTTTTATTTGAATTCCCACAATACAGCATCTGATAGGAAATGACAAAGCAGAAGACTGCTTAGCCTCAATGGGTGTTCTAGACAGATTTGCTGTAACTCAGAATCATAGAATCAACCAGGTTGGAAGAGACCTCCAACATCATCCAGTCCAACCTAGCACCCAGCCCTAGCCAGTCAACTAGACCATGGCACTAAGTGCCTCAGCCAGGCTTTTCTTCAACACCTCCAGGGATGGTGACTCCACCACCTCCCTGGGCAGCCCATTCCAATGCCAGTCACCCTCTCTGGCAACAACTTCCTCCTAACATCCAGCCTAGACCTACCCCGGCACAACTTGAGACTGTGTCCCCTTGTTCTATTGCTGGTTGCCTGGCAGAAGAGACCAACCCCCACCTGGCTACAACCTCCCTTCAGGTAGCTGTAGACAGCAATGAGGTCCCCCCTGAGCTTCCTCTTCTCCAGGCTAAACAACCCCAGCTCCCTCAGCCTCTCCTCAGAGGGTCTGTGTTCCAGGCCTCTCACCAGCCTTGTCGCCCTTGTCTGGACACCTTCCAGCACCTCAACATCTCTCTTGAATTGAGGAGCCCAGAACTGGACACAGGACTCAAGGTGTGGCCTGACCAGTGTTGAGTACAGAGGCAGAATAACCTCCCTTGTCCTACTGGCCACACTGTTCCTGATACAGGCCAGGATGCCATTGGCTCTCTTGGCCACCTGGGCAAACTGCTGCCTCATCTTCAGCTACTATCCACCAGTCCCCCCAGGTCCCTTTCTTCCTGGCTGCTCTCTGCCACTCAGTCCCCAGCCTGTAGCGCTGCTTGGGGTTGTTGTGGCCAAAGTGCAGAACCCTGCACTTGGCCTTGTTAAATCTCACCCCATTGGGCTCTGCCCACCCACCCAGCCTGACTAGGTCCCTCTGCAGGGCTCTCCTACTTCACCCACACGGCAAAATGGAAAGCCAAGGAATGTAAGGTTATGTAAGCATGAGGCAAAATAGTGCTTTAAATGTGCACGGCATTCATCAGTACAGAGGATCCCAAAGTACTCTTCAGACCATATACTGAGGTAAAGGCTTTCATCTGTATTGTTATCTTAGTGTTTTGTATTTTGATGGGATTCATGAGATGCTGAGTTAGATGCTGGGCCAAACTGCTGATACAGCTACAGGCAGCCAGAGATGAGAAGACACATTGCTGACTGTCACAGATGTTCATAGAGATGGTTCCACCAAGGAAATTCTGCTTTTCTCAGAGGGATGAGAGAGCAGAACTGGATGAGAAAAGGACCTGCTGGGTGCATCTCTAGTTGCAACTGCTCCGCTTCAGCCTTGGCTAGTTGAGTGGGATAGCACAGTGTTTCCAGCTCGTTAGCACATGCACACTGGAGACATGCATACTTCTGGAATGAGAGACAGACTCTCTCTGAATCTGCTTGTAGGCTAAGTGGAATACACTAATGAAGGAGGCAGAAAAGCATCTTTCTAATAGTCATTTTTCAAAAGGGGAACAGTAATTTGCAGACCGCACAGGAATGTTGCGGAAAAGAAAACCCCAGCTGTCCCTAGCATAAATCAAAAGCCTTTTTCACATGCACACAACCCCCAACCTTCGTCGTCTTCTCACGTGGCCTGTGGCTGCCAGAAAAATACATTACACAGGGCAAAGAAAAAAATGTAGTAGAGGAATTACTAGTGCAAAGCCATACCCTATTGCAACACGTTCTATCGGCAACTTGGTTCCCAGTTACAACGCAGGAAACCATCATTTTCAAAGCCTCATCTTAAAACACTAATTATGATCTTATCCTATACTGGCAGAAATAAAGGCAGCAATCTTCTATCTCTGCCTCCATCTCCTATGTTAGAAACCAAAGGTACTCTTTTCTAATGTCCCTAATACCTCTGAGGAGCAGATGATTCCCCGAAAGCCCCAGTCTTTTGATCCTATATTAAATTGGATGCTTTTGAGAATGTCACCCAGAATTCTCATGTCAGTCCTAGGAAAACATAATCTAAAACAGAGGATAATTTTGATTTTCCTCCTGACTCAGCAGATGAGGAGATAATTAGAGATGGAAAATGAATGTTCTGGAGGGTAAATATACCTGCTGTAATCCTACTGCCAACTGAAATAAGGTTAGCCTGCCTCAATAAGGCGTAAGTTAACTCAGCATCTGGCAGAAAGCTAAGACCTCTCAGGATTTCAGAAAACATTGGTGATCTTTCCTTTGTTATCATTCGGTATTTTAGAGAAGACAAATCAATGGATAAAGAGAAGAGAGAAATACATGAGAGAAGGGAAAGAAGGGAAAGTATTTTCCTGCTTGCAGTCGTAAGCTACAACAATAAAAGAATGCAGCAACACCACGAGAAACTGAAGTAGGTGGATTACCTATTCTTTTCTCTACTTTGAATCCAAATGGTTCCTTCTACTGACTGGTAACATGCTCTTTCAGTGCTCTTCAGCCTAACCATGACTTCCACCTCAGGAACTGGCAGAATCCCCTATGTCAAGTAAGCAAAGGCAGGTTATCCCTGTGCAGCGACAGCTCGGTGCTGACTGAAAGTCTCATTTGTCAGAATCAGAATTGTTGATTTTTCTTTTTACATTAACCCAGAAGATGACAAATATATTTGTCCAGAGCCAGGCACTTTTTCATTCCTTGAGCAGCTGCTAGTTTGAGAGAATTTTAAATGTCTGGCCTTTATGAAATGAATTGGTAATCACAGCTCTGTACCTCACATACTGCACTGAATGATTCAGGGGACTGGTTAATAGGATAAAGCCTTTCACCTCACAGGCTGCGGTTCGACTTCAGACTAATTCTTAACTTCACAAACACTCTCACTGCATGATGGGCATTTGACTGTCATCCTAAAATGAATCAGGTGTTTTTCCTAGTGGAGAAGTATTTATGCCACAGACAACATACTAATTATTGTCAGTAATTAGCCACACTCTTGGCAGTGGCAGTAGAGGGACCTGCAGAAAATTACCCATATGTTCATCCCTTGGAGGTTGTCATTTCAAGACAAGGGGTCAAACCTCTCAGACAGTCACTGTGGTGATTCTTGCATCCTTCTCCCAGCCTGGCTATGCTCCATGGATAAGCCGAGTTCAGCCTCCAGAGCTGTCAATCTACCACTTTTATTACCACTAAATTACTTTTGTTTCAAATGCTGGAGGCAACTTTGAATGCCAGGTCTAATTAGATTGTAATTGTTGGAAGATCTGAGCAATTGTGGCAGATCTGGGTGGAGACTTTGGGGGCTTATAATATTTGTGCAAACAGATCTCACAAGGACAAAACCTACAGCTGCTTATAACAGTGGGCATCTTCTCAGAAAATTTATACTACTAACCACCTAAGTTAGACAGACAAAACTTTGCATTTCCACTTGCAAACTGAGTCACCTGCAAAAGCTCTATGTCCAAGCTGCCAGACACCTTCACCACTCAGGCAGTTTTCATGAGCCCAAAATGTTTTGGTGCAAACAGAAGGTGAGTTTAACCAGCAACAAATGGTTTTGTACAAACTGAGTAAGGAACATTAACCTGACCAAGAACCAACAGCGAGAAAAAGAGTTATATATGTTATCACGGTTTCAGAACTCACAAACTAAAAAGCAAACAGATTTTAGTTTGTGGGTTTCCTAACTCACAAACTAAAACCAAATAGATTTCAAATAAATACAGGAGCAAATCCTACCATTTAGCACCGGAAGCCTTATCTTTCCCTAGGGGAAAAATACTCATGAACAGTCCAGGATCTCCATGCCCTGTTGCTGAATGCTGGTTTTCCTCTGCTTTCCTTTGGGAAAGCGTAGAACCCTCAACACTTCAACCTCCTCTAATATAACACAGTCCAGAGATCTGTGGGGAAATCCTGAAGATCTGAAAGTGAACATTTAAAGGCCAGGGAGCTTCTGCTAAGAGACCCTGTGCTTCCACATTATCTCCTGAGGTCTACCTGTCATAATGACAGCATTACCTCTTTGTGTAGCTCCAGGGAGAGCTGTGCAAATATTGGATTAGCTGCTTCAACGGCCAAGCAAAAAACAATCACAGGCAGAAAAAAAAATTCAGTTCAATCTACATGAATTACAAGAAGAAAAAAAAAAAACAACAAAGGAAGAAATATTTGCCTTTAAAATAGTAAATCTTCTGCTAGTTTTGACCTGAAAAGGACAAAAAATGTTTACAAAATTAAACCATTCTTTAAGACCTTTCCTCTTCCTTCTTACTTTGATTTGGGGAGGCTCAGAGGTATTTGTAATAAACTTCCAACAAGTTTCCTATCACACCAAGGTAGATCTGGTCTCTCTCGAAATTCTGTCTCCTTCAGCAAACTTATTACTTAAAATCACTCTAGGAAGACTGGTACAGTCTGAGCCAGAGAGATTTGGCTGGCCAGTTTTTTACAGAAAAAATGAATAATCAAGCAAGAAAAATGATCTATCAGATCCAAAATGTGATTGTCAATTTTTTTCTTTTCCCATGAAGGGAGAAGAGGACCAAACAGCATCCTCTTAAGTACTGACTCTTTTGTTTTGTTCTCCTATAAGTAAATCCAGAGCCAGTTCTTCACTCAGAAGCTGGTTTGCCTTTTTTTCCTCTCTTGCTCCTGCTGCAGTGCCAATGTGAGATGATAGGTACAGACGGATTCCACTGGTGGAAGTAAAGGCCATGAGATACCACCAGCACAGTCTTCAAGCTTGTGTAGTGTGCTAGTTTGAAGCAAGCTAGAATGTTTTGGTAAAAGAACTAGATAACAGGCAGTGGAATGAAAAACATGGTGTCAACTTCTCTCACAGTCACGCTGAGAACTCTGGGAAGAAGAAAGACTTTTTCTCCATTTTGTTTCTCACTCTTGCTTTGGCCTTAGACCTGGTCACATCTCATTAACCCTGCTCCTACTAACCTTGCTCCCTAACCTCTTGGCTGCACCTCTTTTCTTCCTGAGAACTGGGGTAAGGTTGAGAGGGCCGGGGGGAGGTGTTGGGGTGGTTTGAGAGCCCCTCCTGGGGACTCAGGTTTCTGGGAGGGGAGTTGTGCTTTTGTATTGTTTATCCTTTGTATATTTCTGTATATAATTGTATATAACTGTATATATTGTAAATAGCTGCTTGTAAATTCTGCTAGCTGTAAATAAATTGCTTCATCTATATTCCCAGGGTCCGTCTGAGTTAGCTGGGGCAAATTCAAAAGTGTGGGGGGGCGGGGTAACCCCCAAACCATCACATTTTTAATTGGCTTTCCCAACGTGGGGCTAGATATTTTTTAGTGAACTGTTCTTAGCTCGGTGGGCCCATGACTCATCTGGACATCAAGGCAGAGATGGAACATACCGATGGGCTCGTGATAGGTCAATTGACTTGTCCATGGATGCTATCACCCAAGTCATCTATGACTGTGACATTTGTGCTGCTATTAAGCAAGCTAAGCGAATCAAGCCCTTATGGTATGGTGAGAGATGGTCAAAGTACAAGTATGGTGAAGCCTGGCAGATTGACTACATCACTTTACCTCGATCTCGTTCTGGCAAGCAGTATGTGCTAACGATGGTAGAAGCTAGCACTGGATGGTTGGAAACCTATCCAGTTCCACATGCTACTGCACGTAACACCATTGTTGGTTTGGAGAGACAGATCTTGTGGAGACATGGAACTCCAGAGAGAATTGAGTCAGACAATGGCACTCATTTCAAGAACAATCTTGTGAAAAACTGGGCCAAAGAGCATGGTATTGAATGGATCTATCACATACCCTACTATGCACCAGCTTCAGGGAAGATTGAACGCTACAATGGTTTGCTGAAAACCACCCTAAAAGCTATGGGGGGTGGAACTCTGAAAAACTGGGACAAACATTTAGCAGAAGCTACCTGGTTGGTAAATAGTAGAGGTTCAGTAAACAGAGCAGGACCTGCACAATCAGATTTGGTCCAAACAGTAGACGGTGATAAAGTTCCTGTTGTACATGAGAAGAATCTGTTAGGGAAAACTGTTTGGGTATTTTCTCCTTCGGGCGCAGGGAAACCTGTCCGAGGGGTGGTTTCTGCTGAAGGTCCTGGTCATACCTACTGGGTAATGCAGGAGAATGGTGAGATCCAGTGTATTCCACAGAGAAATTTAACCTTAGCTGAGAGAGTTTAAATTCAGAGTGTCTAATATAAGTTGTTAGGAGTTTTCTGTTCTAGGTAACATCGGCGCCCAACACTGAGAGAATCTACGATAGAATCTACAGTACATGAGCACGAACCCAACATCACCTGGGAGTCCCTGTTCTGAGCTTTTGAATCACCTACATCTGATTGAAGTGTGAACTGAACTTGTATATATTGTTTTAGTGTAAATATTGGATTAGATTAGATTGGATAATTCTCAGCGATACTCTGAGCGAAGTAGACAAGGGGTGGATTGTGCTAGTTTGAAGCAAGCTAGAATGTTTTGGTAAAAGAACTAGATAACAGGCAGTGGAATGAAAAACATGGTGTCAACTTCTCTCACAGTCACGCTGAGAACTCTGGGAAGAAGAAAGACTTTTTCTCCATTTTGTTTCTCACTCTTGCTTTGGCCTTAGACCTGGTCACATCTCATTAACCCTGCTCCTACTAACCTTGCTCCCTAACCTCTTGGCTGCACCTCTTTTCTTCCTGAGAACTGGGGTAAGGTTGAGAGGGCCGGGGGGAGGTGTTGGGGTGGTTTGAGAGCCCCTCCTGGGGACTCAGGTTTCTGGGAGGGGAGTTGTGCTTTTGTATTGTTTATCCTTTGTATATTTCTGTATATAATTGTATATAACTGTATATATTGTAAATAGCTGCTTGTAAATTCTGCTAGCTGTAAATAAATTGCTTCATCTATATTCCCAGGGTCCGTCTGAGTTAGCTGGGGCAAATTCAAAAGTGTGGGGGGGCGGGGTAACCCCCAAACCATCACATGTAGCTTGTTGCTTACATGTGTGGCTAGCAGTAAGCACACCTACTCTGGTTATCAGTTCTCCCAAAGGGAGGGGATTGGTTGGGTTAGTAGCTGGCTCCCTTGCTTCCACAGAAGTAGCTAAATCAGATTAAGGAACTTTCTCAGCTGAACTGACTTTGTTAAACATAGATAGCCTCTGCTACATAAATAAACTAAATAAAGCTAGAATGAAGTTTGCTCAGAAGGACAAAAAGGGAAAAAAACCAGAAGTCCGTAAATCTGCTGCTGACAGATACAAGCAATACTGACAAATACTAGCAGAAACAGATATGTAAGTATCTATACACATACCAGAACAAGAACAAAAACTGCTCAGAATGACAAAAGTGGAAAAGATTCAGAAGTCTCCAGGTCAATCTCAAATCATAAAGCCCACTTCTCCAGACTGTAAGTAAATCACTGTTCAAGGCAAATACATGTTTGTTTAAGCCTCCTTCATCCAGACCCATGCTACATGCACTGGCCAGTATTTATGTCATACTCTACCAACTACAGAAGAATTTACTGCCTTGGATCACAAGACTGCAGTACAAATCCTTGTTTATTAAGCCCATCTTCACAGGCCTCCTCTAGACAGACAAGGCATTAAGGGACAAATTATTAAAGCTACAGGAAGACACAATCCAATACAGAAACCAGTGCAGCACTTGCCTATGTGTTAGGGCAGTACAAGCACATAACCCCTTCAGCGACACTACAGAAGGTGCACCATTCCCAGAAAGGCAAGCAGCTTGCATAGCTTGCCTTCTGCCATGAGCAGAAAGGAGCATGCTGTGTCTATCTAGTGGATAAGCAGTATAATTAACTGCAACAAGCTTTTCTTCCAGTGTAATGTTTGCATTTGCCACTTTAAGAAGTAAGTATTCTAGCTTTGCCTGTTCCCTGTGTGTATAATTTTTTTCAACCTTGTGAATAAGTTTTCTGGCGAGTTTTACTGTTAATAAACAGTTTTCAGAGTTATTAACAATCTCTGCCTGGATATCAAAATTAATACAGATTATTAATTTTGCATAATCTGTCACGAAGTGCAAACATTGAAATGAATAATAACAAAACCTTTCATATTGCAGTGACCAACTGCAGGTAACACTCAGCTTCAAACTAAAAAGGCTCATAGGGCACAACCAAACTAAACACCCTAGAGGCACCACTAGAAGAGAAAACAAGCAGTTCCAGTAGCTTGCTCAAGAGAGGAATGGCTAAAAAGTGAAGCTGTAAAGAGGAATCTGACAGCCAACATAAAGAAGCTGGAAGATACAATGACAAAGCAGAACCAGGACTTCAAACAGCTACAGAATGAAAAAGAAGAAATTCAAAAAGAACTCCAAAAGTTAAAGGAGGAAGCTGGGGGGGGGTACAAAACAAAAACTTGATGGATTTGGAAAAGAGAATAACTAAAAAGGTAAAAAAATGTGCAGGGGCTGGGAGCAGAAGTGAAGATTAAGTACAAAACACAAAAAGGGAATATAAAATTCTTGTTGGGGAACGTGGAATGTTCTTCCACAAAGTAACAGCAAAGATAAATAAGTAAATGCATCCTTGCTTCCCATTCTAGGCGATTGTGAGATACCAGAAAGAAAACATACAGATGTAACATGAGAAAGAAAAGTCAGAGTGGAGAAACTATTTAAATACAGAAAACAGTTAGACACATCTGTAAAGTAAACCTCTTTAAAAGATAAGATAAGCAGTTTTTTCTCGGTGGCCACAAGAATTAAACCAATCATTTGAGAATGGCATATTCTTAGAAGCCAGGTTTATTTCAAGTCCAAATGCAGAAACAATAGGGGCAGACTACATAAGGAGTTGCTCAGGCTTGTTCTAGGCTCATGTAAAGGTCAGAGAAGCATTGTCCCAGTTCAGTACACAGCTATTTCTGGTATCAGAGAGCATATTCAAGTGAAAGGACAGGAGAAACCTTCATCAATCCCACCAACACACAATATCCTGGGCAGCAGAGCAGCCCAGTCCTGACAAAAATAGCACTGTTACCTGCTGTAAAGGACTGAAAGAGTCCCTTACACATTACACCACAGCACCAGCAATCAGTAGGAAGTGTAATGTACAGCACCAGCGTTTACAGGACCCACCAAGGGATATTAATCTGCCCCAAGAGAACAAAGCTACAGTAGAACACATCCATTGATCTTGCTTTAATAGCTTATAGCACACATGAGGAGACATGCAGAGGCCAAACCCCTGTAAGGCCAATCCACATCTGTAACACACCTGACAGTGTGTTACAGATATTTTGAGTACATATCTACAGATCTAGATTGTGGGGACTCTGCCTCTAAGCCATCATTAAAGCCTGTATATGCATTCATGCCTCACACTGGCTGGCTTCAGGGGACCTGGCTGCGCTCTCAGCCATGATCAGCTAGATACCAGCACCTGTAAGAGGGAGCACACCTGCTTCTCAGAAACTCTGCTTGTTATGGCTGAAACTAAAGTGCCCAGATTATTCTCCGCTACCTCTTTGTTTTTATTTCTCCAACAGCCAGCTGTTCACAGACACACACAACAGTTTTGTGCTCCACAACTCTTCCTTCAGCGGAGTTGACTCTAGTTTCACAGCTGTTATTAAAATAAGAGTGGAAACAACCTTAGAAGTCCAAACATTTAAGTCTAAGCTTGAGCAATTCATATTTCTACTTCTGGCAAGCCTGCAGAAGTATGCAGTCCCTAGCAAGACTAGCTTGTGTGCTCACATGGAGAAGAAAAAATGAGACTCTCTGAGTGGAGAGACAGACAGTGCTCAGCTGGTTAACAGCAGCCTGGAATAGTAGGACTGAGAGCAAGTAGCCCCCGGTACGTCTGTCCTGTCTCAGCAAACACATACACACACTGCGTTATCCCTGCCACATCAGCTGTGCAAGACGCAGCAGCTCCACACAGGCCAGCCGCAAAATCGATTCATACCCTTCCCTCAGGGAGTGCATAGAGCAAAAAAACTACCTCACACCAGCCCTGAGAAAGCTGAAATGGGAGGGAAGGAGAGCATTTAGCAGCCTCTCCTGCTCACCTGCAGCCATGCTGCTGCAACGCCTCCCCTATGCCACAGGAAGGGCTCCAGTGCAACCTGGAGAGTCCCTCGCACTATCACCGCAAGCGCTGGTACCTGGGCAAAGGCGGCGGCTTGAGGGCCTGACGCAGTTTCTCAGTACCTTTATCACCCAACCACAACACTCTCTCCATTAAAATGCTAACTTCAAAACAAGGTAAGGTGCACAACTTGCCTATAAGGCTCCGAGCAGAGCATGACCAGCCTGCTGTTTACCTAAGGAACGCTCCTGCGGAGCCCGGAGCCCGGCCACTGACCACCCCTGGGCGGGCACGGCTGTGGCGGCTGAGGCGCTCCCCAGCCTCCTCTCTGAGGGAGCGGCGGTGAGGGGCGCGGGACGGAAACGCGGCGGGCGTTGACCCGGGCGGGGAGGACGAGCGTTTGCGGGGTGCCGGGAGCTCCCTGCCCGGCGGCTCCGCCATCTCCCGCCTGCGCCGAACCGACAGACAGCAGCGCTCGCACGCCTAACACCTGGGATACGTGCGCCAATTAAAAACATAGAAGAACTTTTAACTCTTAATCATTAATCCCCGGGAGCGGCGAGCGTCTGCCCCGTACGCTTCTGCTTCGTCACGCCGCCGAGGAGCGCAGCCGCTGCAGCCGGCAGCCGCCGCAGCGCCACGGGGACAACATGGCCGCCGGGCCCCCCGCGGCGGGGAGGCGGCGCAGCGCGGCGCGGCCCGCCCGCCGGCAACACCTGCCCCGGCTGCGGCGGCGGCTCCCCCGCGGAGCCGGCGGCAGCGCCCGCCCAGGAATTACGAGCCGGCGGGAGGATGTCAGAGGATTATGGAGGAGCCGCGCGTCTGCTCCAATTAAGATCAACGCTCCCGCCGCCCCCGCACCGCCGCCGCTGTTGGAACGGCGGGGCCGCAGCGCCCCCTGCCGCCGCCCCGCCCCGTCGCCGCCCAGCCGCCGCTCCCCGGCCGCAGTACTTGCCCCGGGTGCACCCGCGGGCAGCGCTGCCCCCGGCACGGGGAACAGCGGCGTGGCCGGGCCCCGTGAGCCCCAGCCATTCTGCAGGTCACCGGCGGGGACAGCTGCCGCGGCCCCTGGCGAGGAAATGGAGGTGGCGGAGATACCTTTGGTTTGGGTTTTAACGGCCCTTTAATGGAAATCAGAGCCCCCTCTAAGGTATGGTTTGAGTGGGAAGGGACCTCTGAAGATCACGTAGTCTAACATTCCTGCCACGGGCTGGGACGTCTCCTGCCTAAAGCCTCATCCAACCTGACCTTGAACAGTTCCAGGGACGGGCATCTGCAGCTGCTCCAGGCAGCATGTTCCAGGGTCCAGCCACCCTCATCATAAGGCAATTATTCTTATGTCCAACCTAAACCTATCCTCTTTCAGTCTGAAACTGTTGCCCCTTGCCCTGGTCACTACAGGGCTTGGCAAAAAAAGGAAAAGATCTTTCTCCATCTTTCTTATAAGCTTCTATTGAAGCAGATCAAAAAGGGTTTCCTTTGGCCTTACTGAACTTTATGAGGTTGACATGGCCCCACTCTTCTACCTTGTCAGGGTCCTTCTGGTTTTCATATTCTCCCCCAAGCAAATGCTCTGCACCACTTAGCTTGCTGTCCTCCAGAAACCTGCTGTGGGAGCTGTCAATCTCACTGTCTACAGCATTAATACCAATGCCAAACAGTACTAGTCCCAGAACAGACCCACGAAGCATACCCGTTATTGCCAATCTCAATTTGGACACTCAGCCACTGACTGCAACTCTTTGGATGCAGCCATCCAGCCAATTCCTTGTCCAACAAATAATCCCTCCACCAAAGCCATCTCTCCAACTTAGCAACAAGGATGCTGGCAGGGTCCTGGCCTGCCTGGCTATTGCTGATAGAGGAGAATCACAGTATCACACAGTATCACCAAGGTTGGAAGAGACCTCACAGATCATCAAGTCCAACCCTTTACCACAGAGCTCAAGGCTAGACCATGGCACCAAGTGCCACATCCAATCCTGCCTTGAACAGCCCTAGGGACGGCGACTCCACCACCTCCCCGGGCAGCCCATTCCAGTGTCCAATGACTCTCTCAGTGAAGAACTTTCTCCTCACCTCCAGCCTAAATTTCCCCTGGCACAGCCTGAGGCTGTGTCCTCTCGTTCTGGTGCTGGCCACCTGAGAGAAGAGAGCAACCTCCCCCTGGCTACAACCACCCCTCAGGTAGTTGTAGACAGCAATAAGGTCACCCCTGAGCCTCCTCTTCTCCAGGCTAACCAATCCCAGCTCCCTCAGCCTCTCCTCGTAGGGCTGTGCTCAAGGCCTCTCACCAGCCTTGTCGCCCTTCTCTGGACACGCTCAAGCATCTCAATGTCCTTCCTAAACTGGGGGGCCCAGAACTGAACACAGCACTCAAGGTGTGGTCTAACCAGTGCAGAGTACAGGGGCAGAATGACCTCCCTGCTCCTGCTGACCACACCATTTCTGATGCAGGCCAGGATGCCACTGGCTCTCTTGGCCACCTGGGCACACTGCTGGCTCATGTTCAGGCGGGTATCAATCAGCACCCCCAGATCCCTCTCTGTCTGGCTGCTCTCCAGCCACTCTGACCCCAGCCTATATGTCTGCATGGGGTTGTTGTGGCCAAAGTGCAGCACCCGGCACTTGGAGCTATTGAATGCCATCCCCTTGGACTCTGACCATCTGTACAGGTGGTCAAGGTCCCGCTGCAGAGCCCTTCTGCCCTCCAACCCAGTCACATCTGGTGCTTGTGTGCAGGAAAAGATGAATTTATTACCCCAAAACTATCAGCTGGAGAACTTGATGTACTGGCCAGGGCCACCACTGCATGGGTAGACTGTGACTAATCCCCTTTGCATTCAGGCTTGTTTGTCTGTGGCTGCCTATGCTAGAAGAGTATGTTCCCCCCAAATTACTCATCAGGTAACGAGTGGCAGCAGCAGCCTCTACAGCAATATAAATCCACGGGAAAGGATTTTCCCCCTCCCTTTTCCAAGATAAAAATCTACAGCTACACCATTGACTAGGCTATTAAAGTGATATTTATGGGGTAATCACTTATTTTAACTGCCAGCGACATAAAATCCATCAGAAAAAAAAAAAAACTCATGGAATTTTATAATTATCATTTACATTTTTTTAAAGCCTATTTAACAAATCAAATTTGTGATATCTCCACCCAAAAAAGACATCAGAGGGAACACAGAGAAAGGTAGTGAATGGGCATCTCCTGTGCACAGCTGCAGGGGCACTTCTCTGTTTGGTCAAACTCAGTTCAGTTCCTCCTCTGTGCAAAAGGCTGGGGAACAGGGGGTGCCTTGCATAGGTTTGTCATTGCTCATGCACCAAGAGCACTGGTGCACCACCTCAGCCCCCAGAAACCCAAAGGAGGAGGCTCATATGAGGAGGAAAATGTCAGGTGCACAAGCTGTGAACAGGGTTGGCTTACACTGAAATGCACTGGTTTGTTGTCAGAATGGGAGGTTTGTTGGTGAGGTGACAGTGGCATCCTGGCACCTGCCTCAGGCCCACTTATGAGGAATGAGTAGGAGTGAGAATTCAAGATCCTTCTAGGAGAGCTGCAAGATGGGATTTTCCTAGATCAGTTCAGGTCAAGTGAAGAAGGGACATGCATGAAGAGACCCTGCAGGCTAAACCACAAGGAAGGGCATGCTCACCATGACACACAGGCTCTGCTAGCAAGGTGCTGGACCTCCATAAACCATCCCTGAACAACAGTGTGCAACATTTAGATGGTGTAGATATTGCTTGGTAGCACAACACCTGACTGGCCCATGTCACAGTCCTGGGATGGGAGCCACAACACTTTGCTCACATACAGCAATGGGGTGGGTAGAAAGCCATTAAGAGACACAGCTACAGCCCCATGGTGGGGTCATCAGTAGAGCAAGCCTTACAGTCAAGATTTTGGCCAAAGGTTTTTTCTACATCAGACTCCTGCATGTGTGAACCTTATGTCTGACAGCAGAGCTTGGGGCACTCAATCTAGAGGAAGCAAAGGGAAGGCATAGTGACAGAGATGGGAGCAGGGGTTGAAGGTCTTCCTTTACCTTCTTGCCTTGAAAACACCTCCCAGCTGTGCAATCCAGCTATTTAGAGTGCCAGGCTGCTCATGATAATTCTTCAGTGTTCTCTTTGTCAAAGAGTAAGTATTTTTCTCTTTTTTTTGGAAAACATTACCCTTATTTCTTGTACTTTTTAATGTGGCATCTTTTTTTTTTCTTTAGGAGAGCTTCCTGATTATGCTTTGTATGTAGGAGCATGCTGGTGAGCAAAAAGTTTTGATTTCAGTATGATGTTTGTGGAGAAAACATATCACTTCCTTGTGTATCTGTTTACATATAAGCATCCAAATATTTGGTGCAGAGCTTTGCTGCCTGTTTGACAGAAGGCCTTTTTGAGACTTTAGATCAAATGTGCCCTGCAGGGACAACCCATGGAAATCATGGCTTTGGTGTGTGGTAGGTTGTGCCATCAGTACAAGCTGATGGTGGGGTTTGGGCATTAATAAAAAGACATCATTTACAGCAGGTGAGCCTACACCAAGTACTAAATCTCCTGCAAGAACCTTATTTCATCCATTCCTCCCTCTGCTGAAGTGCACATTTGTCACCAGATAAGCTTTGCTGTTTGAAAGGCATACCAAATCCTTGCAAAGGAGGATTTAATTCTGGAGAGAGGAAAATTGGGCAATACAGCTCTACGAGTCATAGAGCAGAGCATATAATGACTCATTATTTATCAACAAAGACACAGCCATGAGCAGGATGTGATGGTTTGGGATAGGCTGATGTCACAGCAAGGAGTAGGAAAATGGCAAAGACAATGGGAGTATTATGACTATATTTAACCACATAGCACAACAGTTTATTACTATTATTAGTCACTGCAGTTCTACAAACCCACTCCATCCATGTACAAAGTTGTGAAAATTTTATGTAGCAGATCATTCATTTTACTGACAAATTCCTTTTCATTTAGCTTTCCTAAGAGATGTCTGAACTGGGCATAATGGTATTGAAAGGAAAGCTCTGAAGTGATCCCTTTGGGAACAAAAAACTACAGTATTCCAACACAGTCCATTCAAAAGAATGAATCAGCCTCCTGGAGAAAGGAGTCATCATTCAAAACACAGGACTACATGAGGAAAAAAACCCCCAAACCTCATATTTTTTGCATTTACTTTTGCTTTGCATACTTTAGGCCTAAACTTTCAACCTTTTCTTTGCATTCAGCAGATGGAAACTTAGGTTTTTTCAATGGAAAACATGAATCAGGATTAATCACATGAATCAGAGCTTCAAGGATCTCTCTTGCCCCTTCAGGCTGTGATGTGGCAGTGGTAAAGGTACAGACAACTCTGAGACTTACAAGCACAGTCTGTAACAGATCAGCATTTAATAAATAATCTTTGGGAATACTATTGACCTCCAGACAGCAAATTTTCATCCCTCTGGGAAGAATGAGTTGAACCTTACAATGTGACTTTTTTTTTTCCTTTTTGAATGATGCAGGAGAAAAATGTTGCAGACTACAAAAGGAGGCAGCTGGAGTGTAAACATCTTGCAAGACTTAGAAAAGAGGCAAAGGGCTGTCCAGGGCCATCCTTCTTTGGGGAAGAGCTACCCCTAGCCAAGCCAGCTCATAAAAAACTTGGAGCACAGACAACCTAAGGCAGACCCTCTCCTGCCTTTGCCTGGGATGCAAACAAACCCACAAAAGTCAGTCTCTGGCCAGGTTCCCCTTAAGCTGATGGCTGGGTAGTATCTCTCTACTTGGACCAAACCAGGGCTCATGCCCAAGAGAGCTGTCACGAGGGGAGCTGTCCATAGGGAAGGATGGGTGCTCAGCATTCCCACCCTCTCAACAGAGTACAAGTGTTTGTTTTACGAGTGAGCAAGGTACTGAGTCCCTCTGACGAAGAACACTGCCAGTTCTAGGTAACCTGTTCTGCCTGTTGCAAAAGCCTGAAGGAGCTCATTACAACTCACTCTTGCAATTAATTTCTACTCAGTTTTCCTAGATTGCTGCTATCTCTCATACTCATTTCTATAAGCTACTACAACAGTTAGGTGGTTGCTATACATGAAGAAGTTGAAAATCAGTAAGTTCTGTGAGGAAGCAGCCACAGAAGGGCTATCAGCCCTCACCGTGCTGTAACCATGATTGAAACAAAGGCACAAATCTTAGACACCTTTTACCCAGCAAGTTGGAAATCATCAGCACCATGAGCTTCAAAGCACAGCTTGTCAATACAGCACACTCCTCCCTTGTCCTGAAAGCTAAAATGACAAGCCTAGCCTTGGGACAGCTCTCTGAATTCAGTGGTCAGTGCCAGGCGTCAGGGGGGTAGCTCGATGTCTGATTTTTGTCCTGTTCTTCATTCCTTCTGGAACCAGGCACATCTCCATTCTCTCCTTTCCTTAACTATCATTCTCTGGTTACAACAAAATCCTATAAAGGTAAACTCTATCTTGGCTTTGGAACAACACATTACATCTGCTCTAAGCTTTTCTCTGCACAAGTAATCAGCGTGTCTCTTCATCGCACCCACTTTAACATTACTCAGTGAAGTCACTGGCACCAAAATCTGCTTTACTGTGCCTTTTCCCAAATTACCCTGTCCCATCAAATTGCATACTGGTACTGTCAGCCCCAAGGAGAAACTTAGGGTATCACTTGGGGGAAGTAGGAACCTGTACAGAGGATTTTCCATTGCCAGATGTTTTGAGTCTGCTTGATTTCAGCATGGGGAATGTTTTCTTTTGTCAGGGGTAAAGCTTGGAAAGGTGAAGACCAAGAGGGGATAGAATCACAGAATGTTTTAGGTTGGAAGGGACCTTGAGGATCATCCAGATCCAACCCCCTGCCATAGGCAGGGACACCTCCCACTAGAACAGGTTGCTCAAGGCCTCATTCAGCCTGGCTTTGAACACCTCCAGGGAGGCTGTGGAGCACAGAATCTTTGATCACATTGGGTGATTCTGTGCTCCACAGCCTCACTGGGCAACTTGTGCCAGTGTCTCACCACCCTCACTGCAAAGAACCCTTTCCTAACACCCAGTTTGAATCTCCCCTCTGCCAGTTCAAACCCATTCCTCCTCATCCTCTCATTACAAGACCTTGTCAATAGTCCCTCTCCAGCCTTCCTGTAGCCCCCTTCAGCTACTGGAAAGCCACTCCAAGGTCTCCTCCAGGCCTTCTCTTCTCCAGGCTGAAGAGCCTCAACTCTCATAGCCTGTCTTATAAATACATGTAAATATCTAAAGGGTAGAGGTCATGAGGCTGGGCTCTTTTCAGTGGTGCCCAGTGACAAGACAAGGGGCAGCAGGTACAGTTGAGAACATAAGAAATAAACTAGAACACCAAAAAAAACCAACTTTATTGTGAGGGTGCCAGAGCACTGAAACAGGCTTCCCAGAGAGGTTGTAGAGTCTTCTCTGGAGTCATTCAAAACCTACCTGTACACTATCCTGGGAAACCTGATCATAGAATCAACCAGGTTGGAAGAGACCTCCAAGATCATCCAGTCCAACCTATCACCCTGCCCTATCCAATCAACTAGACCAAGTGCCTCATCCAGTCTTTTCTTGAAGACCCCCAAGGATGGTGCCTCCACCACCTCCCTGGGCAGCCCATTCCAATGGGAAATCACTCTCTCTGTGAAGAACTTCTTCCTAATATCCAGCCTATACCTACCCTGGCACAACTTGAGACTGTGTCCCCTTGTTCTATTGCTGGTTACCTGGGAGAAGAGGCCGATCTAGGCAAACCAGTGTTAGCAAGAGGTTTGGACTAGATGATTCTGTTTCTTTGGGTACCTGGGGACTACTTCTGCACAGCTGACCTGTGTGAGCCAAGGGAAGCTTCAGCAGCACACCAAAGCAGGTCTCTACCGCTGTTTCCCTTCTGAAGCACTTAGCTGGTCCTGTTGGTGAGATGGGCAGCCCAGGACTGTGGTTGGTATGAGGTGGGCTATGTCTGGTTTCAGCAAGTGTTGCTTCATTAAGTTCTTGGGCTGTTTTATAGCACAGGTTCCTGTCCTGCACGTCCCACCCCAGCACTGGCAATACTTGCCAACCAGCAGTGAAAGCAAGACAGGTTTCCAGCCTCTGGCAATATTCACACATGGTGGCAAAGGCAGACATCCCTGGGTGACAGCGTGCCCTATCTTGGCAAGCCTCATGACCTGTGGGGAGGACACAAATTGCTGCCTGCCTCTACATTGAGGTAAAGCAGCAGGCACACAAAACCATTCTTTTCAATGTACCAATCTCTTTGGTGCTACTCAGGTAAATACATTGGTGTGTCTCTTTCTAAGCTTTTTTCCAACCGTCCCTAGCAAAGAACTGAGGAAAAAAAAATCCATTTTCTAGAAGTATTCTGGCTTAATGCAGCTGCTGGTGGTGTAATGTGGCTATCCTTGAAGCCCAGAATGTTATAACTATAACCAGAATTGAGTTATTTCTTGCTTCCAGAACAATTTGTTTAGCACTATTAAGAAAAAGTGTGTGAAACAGAAAATATACATTGAAGTGTTGTTTTCTTTCTTTGCCTCCATGAGTACAAGAAGGCATTTTGTAGGGTCTGTTCTAAAAATATTTTGGTTAGATGGTTGTCTAACAAAACTCTGTGAAGAGCTGCATATTCTCAGCCTCAACTCTTAAAATCATAGAATCAGTAAGGGTTGGAAAGGACCACAAGGATCATCTAGTTCCAAACCCCCTGCCATGGGCAGGGACGCCTCACACTACATTGGGCTGGTCACAGCCTCGTCCAGCCTGGCCTTAAACACCTCCAGGGATGGGGCCTCAACCACCTCCCTGGGCAACCCATTCCAGGCTCTCACCACTCTCATGAAGAAGAGCTTCCTCCTCACGTCCAGTCTGAACCTACCCATCTCCAGCTTTGCTCCATTCCCCCTAGTCCTGTCACTCCCTGGTAGCCTAAAAAATCCCTCCCCAGCTTTTTTGTAGGCCCCCTTCAGATACTGGAAGGCCACAAGAAGGTCACCTGGGAGCCTCCTCCTCTCCAGACTGAACAGCCCCAACTCTTTAAGTCTGTCCTCATAGCAGAGGTGCTCCAGCCCTCTGATCGTCCTCGTGGCCCTTCTCTGGACATGTTCCAGCATCTCCACATCCCTCTTGTAATAGGGGGCTTCCAGAACTGGATGCAGTACTACAGGTGGGGTCTCAGCAGAGCGGGGTATAGAGGGAGAATCACCTCCCTTGACCTCCTGCCTACACTTCACCTGATGCAGCTCAGGGCTGCAAGTGCACACTGCTGGCTCATGATGAGCTCCTCATCCACCAGCAGGTCCCTCTCCTCAGAGCTGCTCTCCAGCCAGTCACTGCCCAGCCTGTATTTGTGCTTGGGATTGCCTCGCCCTAGATGCAGGACCTTGCACTTGGTCTTGGTGAACCTCATGAGGTTGGCTTGTGCCCACCAGTTTTGGATTAGTGATGAGGACATTTTCATCCCAACAGGTCATTTTAGTATTTATCTGCTATGATGGATGAAAGGTTTTTGTAGTGAAAGTAAGGAAGCAGAGCAGTATTACTTAAGAGGAATGTTGGCCTGTTCTGAAGGTTTTCAGTAAGAGAATGATATGTGGTTTTTTAACTCATCTCTTAACAGGTGTTTGAAATTACAGGAATGAGCCCTTCCAGTAGAGGTACAAACGTTAATGCTAAACAATAAAATGTTTTCAAGTGGCTCAACTATTTGATTGTCAAAATATCTACCTTCATGCTTCAGAACAAAGCTTTTTTTTTAACAAGCCAGACGTCAAGCTGATCAAAGCAAATATATTTGGAGCAAACTTTTAAACTACAGCAGCTCAGTGTGACCTGGAGCAGCATTCTGTTGTACTGGTATATGCTTTGACATTTTTGTTCTCCCTTACAATGAGTGGATGGCTGCTGCACCTGCACAGCTCTCCAAATAAGTTTGCTGAAATGAAATGTCCTTACTTCTTGTTGTGGAGGGCCTGTAGGCCTGAAAGCAGGCTTACTTATGCCTGCTCTGCCTGGACATGTCTCTCTGCCTGCACCAGGGGTAAACGAGCACAAAGGGGCACAACAGACCGGGACCATAAAGTCAGTTGCCCAGGACACCTGATTGTGTAAGTCCCCACACGCCCAGCTCGTGTCTCCCTGGTGTAAGCCCATGTGATGCCCATATTTGGGATAGTCCAGGCAAGTGCCTTTTGCCTACTATGGTAAGATTTGGCTGACTGCCAACCTGATTGGTCATTCGAGTGGCCAATGAGACCATGAACTCTCGGCCCACAGTTGATAAATAGGGGTGCACAGGCTCACGTGCAGCCTTCCCCACACTACTTGTGGCTCCGCCACATTGCTTGCTTGCCTGCCTGTGTACTTCCTTGCAGCTTTATGCCTGCTTTTGTATGACTGCCTGGTGTGTGCCATTGCCACGGGTTGCCAGGAGCAGAGCCACTTGTCTGCGTTCGATCGGCCTGAGGAGCCAGCGTTAGACCCGTGCTCAGACTGCACAGAACCCTGCCTCTGCACCTGGAGATCCTGCCTGCGTACCCCTGGAGAGAGCAGCCAGCAGAATCCAGCCACATAAGGTCAGAGACTGCCATTTCCCCTGACGCTGGAAGATTCCAGCCTCACAGTCCACAGGCAGAGACCCTGAAGAATTGGACACTTGCAATAGCTGTGACGTAGCTCCAGAGGGTGATTTCTGATTAATCCAAATTGTGAGTAAATACTTGAATGCCTCTGTAATTTCTATTGCCACTGCCATAAAGCAGAAAGCAGATTATAGTTTAAGACCCCAAGCTCCATTAAGCCGCGGGGAAAACTCTCTGTTAATAGTTTGAATGTTTGCTAGTTATTGGTAAGTTTCTGTAGATATATATCTGTGCTAGTTTGAAGCAAGCTGGAATGTTTTGGTACAAGAACTAGATAACAGGCAGTGAAATGAAAACAACTGATGTCAACTTCTCTCACAGTCTTGCTAGGAGCTCTGGGAAGAAGAATAAAACTTTCTCCATTTTTGTCTCTTCCTTCTGCCTTTGCCTTCAGACCTGGTCACATCTCATTAACCCTGCTCCTACTAACCTTGCTCCCTAACCTCTTGGCTGCACCTCTTTTCTTCCTGAGAACTGGGGTAAGGTTGAGAGGGCCGGGGGAGGTGTTGGGGTGGTTTGAGAGCCCCTCCTGGGGACTCAGGTTTCTGGGAGGGGAGCTGTGCTTTTGTATTGTTTACCCTTTGTATATTTCTGTATATAATTGTATATAACTGTATATATTGTAAATAGCTGCTTGTAAATTCTGCTAGCTGTAAATAAATTGCTTCATCTATATTCCCAGGGTCCGTCTGAGTTAGCTGGGGCAAATACAAAGTGTGGGGGGGTGGGGTAACCCCCAAACCATCACAATATCCTAGAATGTCTTCATAACCCTGTAAAAGAATCCTTTTAACATTAAAGTTCAGCGGTTGGGGGTGGCAAGAGTTCAGAATATTGGAAGTTAATAAATATATCTATTTTTATAAACATCCCCTCGCATTAATGAGTTTCTCCCCTCCGCCACAACTGGCACACGGGGCAGAATTCCCCTCTGCGACACTTCTGTTAATAGCAAAGCCATACAGTGTCGTCTCCAATTTGTGGAAGCCTTCCTCTGAACTCATCCCATCCAGTAATATATTAGCTGAAAAAACAGCTAGCTCTTACCCCTGCATTCTGTGGCATACAGACGGGCCACTCTGAGGGTTCATGTCGTGCTCTGAAGTAGCACTTTGGCCATGTTCACTGTCAGATCGTTTTGGAAGACTTGAAGCCAACTTGGGGATGTGAATTCCCTCTTTCTCTAAACTTCTGTGAATGAATCTTAGGGTGTAGGAATTGGGTATTGATCCATTCACAGCTGGGGCTTTATGGTGACTTTATAGTTCCTACAAATCCTTAGCCTGTTGTGGGTGTTGGGACACGTATGGCTGGCAGAGTCCCTGCCCTGGCATCCACAAGTGAAATTAAACCCTGCTTCTACAATCCATCCTACTGCTCCTCCAATCCATCTGACTGCCTCTCTGCAGCCACCCTCCCCATCACAAATGGCACCAGCCTGGTTGACACAAATTGTGAAATGGCATCATCTGCTCCTTCCAGCCTTTCTGATGTGCTGCTTATAAAACAAAAGTCTGCCCCAAATCTGGCTCTGTATTTTAGCCACTGGCTTCTGCTCTCTGGCAGCTCTCCACCATGCTGCTCTTCCATCTGGTTTACTCTCATGCATTGCCACTTTCTACCTATCAGCAGGAGGTGGTCTCCTTAAGTCACAATTATCACTCTTTAATTCATTAATTAATTGGTGTCCTTAAGCCACTAATGGAAAACAGGCTCATTGAGAAGTTACTGTGACAAGCAGACAGTCCAAACCTCCTTATCTCTGTGCTGCACAATTAATTTTCACACTAACAGAATAGCATATATAGGAAAGCAGCACATCCCATCCATGCTAGTAGAGGGGCTCAGGTCCTTCATATCTTTTCTTCTAAAGAGCGCCCTCAGTCTGAACCCTGCTCATCCATACCCCAAGATGTCTCTCAATTACCCTATCCTATGTTCATCCATACACCAAGATGTGTCTCAATTGCCCTATCCCAGGCTCATCCATACCTCACGATGTGTCTCAAGTACCCTATCCCATGCTCATAGAATCAACCAGGTTGGAAGAGACCTCCAAGATCAAGGTCATCCAGTGCAACCTAGCGCCCAGCCCTATCCAGTATGCTATCCCATGTTCATCCCTACCCCAATATGTGTCTCAATTACCCTATCCCATGCTCATCCATACCTCAAGACATGTCTCAAGTACCCTATCCCGTGCTCATCCATACCTCAAGATGCATCTCAAGTACCCTATCCCATGCTCATCCATACCTCAAGATGTCTCTCAAGTACCCTATCCCATGCTCATCCATACCTCAAGATGTGTCTCAAGTACCCTATCCCATGCTCATCCATACCTCAAGATGTCTCTCAAGTACCCTATCCCATGCTCATCCCTACCCCAATATGTGTCTCAATTACCCTATCCCATGCTCATCCATACCTCAAGATGTGTCTCAAGTACCCTATCCCATGCTCATCCATACCTCAAGATGTGTCTCAAGTACCCTATCCCATGCTCATAGAATCAACCAGGTTGGAAGAGACCTCCAAGATCATCCAGTCCAACCTAGCACCCAGCCCTATCCAGTACACTATCCCATGCTCATCCCTACCCCAATATGTGTCTCAATTACCCTGTCCCAGAGGTTTTTCTAAATCATGGGGCTCCCTCAGATACTTTTGTCATCTTACACACCACATGCAATGAGTTTTCCAGCCAGTGTTGCACACTGTCATTCAACACAAAGCTACCTGGGTGAGGCTGGGTCAAATTAGCACCGTACACCAGTGCCATGCTGCTATCCATACTTTGCCTTTCCCCCCTGACATATAAAGCTCTGTGCTATTGAAGTTGCATTACACCTAAAGTACCTCCAGTGGCTGCCTTTGGGGCTAGATTGTGTTGTGCAGGTGTACACCACTTTTCTGGTCTTTGATTCCACAATCAAGTTGCTCTTGACATTCATTTAAAAGATGAAAGGAACTAGTTAGGCTTGTTAGAAGGTTCAGTAGTATCCACTACTGTCAGCTAACCTTAAGATGAAACTTGAAGAAACAAACAAATAAAATAAACACAACAATCCTGTGGTAAGCATAATGCTCTATTACCTCTTTAAATTCTTTCTTAACAAATTCTCATGGAAAATGTAAGTCTTTAGGCACTCAGGATGCTTTCCAGTCAACATTAGGGAAACAGCCTTTGCTGAGCTGCATTTTCTATAGCATTTGCATAAAAATGCAGTTCAGTTCTCAGTATATGCTGCAAAAAAAATCAGACTCTTTTATTTCCATTATGCTGGAAACTGTCCATATCACCATATGTAGCCATTTTATCTTTCTTCTTTCCTTTCTTATAAAGCACAGTCCTCAGTGCCAGCTTTCTTTATGGTTTTTTTTTGCCATTCAGAGGGAAGTGAAAAACAGCAGCACTGCTCCTGAAGAGACAAGCAGCAGTACAGTAACTTTTACTTAAAACCCAGAAGAGCAAAAATTCACCAAAACTAAACATGGAAGCCACCTCAATGCAAAAAAAAAAATTAAAACAAAAATCAAAGCTCACACTCTGTGTTTTTCTCAACATGAGCCAGCATGAGCTGTTCTCAACGTGGCTCAACATGAGCCAGCAGTGTGCACTTGCAGCCTCGAGGGCTAACCAGGTCCTGGGCTGCATCAGGAGAAGTGTGGGCAGCAGGTCGAGGGAGGTGATTCTCCCTCTCTACCCTGCTCTGGTGAGACCTCACCTGGAGTACTGCATCCAGTTCTGGAGCCTCTATTAAAAGAGAGATGTGGATGTGCTGAAGCATGTCCAGAGAAGGGCCACGAGGATAATCAGAGGGCTGGAGCACTTCTCCTATGAGGACAGACTGAAAGAGTTAGGGCTGTTCAGTCTGGAGAGGAGGAGGCTCCCAGGTGAACCTCTTGTGGCCTTCCAGGATCTGAAGAGGGCATACAAAAAAACTGGGGAGGGATTTTTTAGGATATCAGGTAGTGTCAGGACTAGGGGGAATGGAGGTTGGGAGATTCAGATTGGACGTGAGGAGGAAGTTGTTCAGTATGAGAGTGGTGAGAGACTGGAATGGGTTGCCCAGGGAGGTGATTCAGGCCTCATCCCTGGAGGTGTTTAAGGCCAGGCTGGATGAGGTTGTGGCCAGCCTGATCTAGTGTGAGGTGTCCCTGACCATGGCAGGGGGGTTGGAACTAGATGATCTCTGTGGTCCCTTCCAACCCTGACTGATTCCATGATTCTGGAGTCTGCTGGTCTGCAAGCAGGCTCTTGAAACGTTAGCAGTTTCCCAGTGCCAGCAGTTTCCCCGTGCCTCACGGAGCTGCGTGTTCATAACAAATAGTTGATATGCAGTCATTTAACAAAACAGAGCTTCCCATTTCGGGTTTTATGTGATATGTGGTACTTAAAATGTGCACAGCAGCAATATGCTCCCGGTAGCAGAGCAGAGTATCTGCAAACATTTGCAATAATCTGGTGTAAAGTCGGCTCCCTTGCTGCTCCGCCTGATTTCATTCCTGCAGACACACACCACAGCATCAGCTTTAGCCAAGTTACAGGAAGGATAAATTCAGCTCTTTTTGTTCCTGTTTACAGAGTCATACATTTTTTATAGTTCTACAGGCAGGGAGATTTCTGTTTAAAGCAGCAATTTTCTGGAGAAGGCGACGGCACCGACACGTGGTTTCAGGGTGCTCAGATAGAAATGAAATGGAGCCAGCTAGTTCAGATAAGGCCCCGTGCATGCTTCAGTACAAGGGGGAGGTGATGATACAGGTGGGTTTTGCAAAAAGGCTGAGCTTAACTAAAGAGATGTTTTCACTGATTGACTTACACTGTCTGAATCCTAATTTTGGGTCCAGCTTTACTGTGAACCAACCACTACCAGCTTCTGGAAGACTCCCAGAGTTTCCCTAGGTTTACACATCTAATGGCACCCATGGCAATTCAGGCAGCATTAGGCCTAGGGTCCACATCAACTCTCTTGCCTTGTTTGCACAAAAAAATAATTATAGAATCATAGGATCAACCAGGTTGGAAGAGAACTCCAAGATCAGCCAGTCCAACCTAGCACCCAGCCCTAGCCAGTCAACTAGACCATGGCACTAAGTGCCTCATCCAGTCTCTTCTTCAACACCTCCAGCGATGGTGACTCCACCACCTCCCTGGGCAGCCCATTCCAATGCCAATCACTCTCTCTGCCAACAACTTCCTCCTAACATCCAGCCTAGACCTCCCCAGGCACAACTTGAGACTGTGTCCCCTTGTTCTGTTGCTGGTTGCCTGGGAGAAGAGACCAACCCCCACCTGGCTACAACCTCCCTTCAGGTAGTTGTAGACAGCAATGAGGTCACCCCTGAGCCTCCTCTTCTCCAGGTTGCACACCCCCAGCTCTCTCAGCCTCTCCTCATAGGGTTTGTGTTCCAGGCCCCTCACCAGCCTTGTTGCCCTTCTCTGGACACATTCCAGCACCTCAACATCTCTCTTGAATTGAGGGGCCCAGAACTGGACACAGCACTCAAGGTGTGGCCTGACCAGTGCTGAGTACAGGGGAAGAATAACCTCCCTTGTCCTACTGGCCACACTGTTCCTGATGCAGGCCAGGATGCCATTGGCTCTCTTGGCACACTGCTGGCTCATCTTCAGCTACTATCCACCAGTACCCCCAGGTCCCTTTCTTCCTGACTGCTCTCCAGCCACTCTGTCCCCAGCCTGTAGTGCTGCTTGGGGTTGTTGTGGCCAAAGTGCAGAACCCTGCACTTGGCCTTGTTAAATATCCTCCCATTGGCCTCTGCCCACCCATCCAGCCTGTCCAGGTCCCTCTGCAGGGCTCTCCTACCTTCCAACAGATCAACACCTGCTCCTAGCTTGGTGTCATCTGCAAACTTACTGATGCTGGACTCAATCCCCTCATCCAGATCATCAATAATGATGTTGAACAGGACTGGGCCCAGCACTGATCATTGGGGCACACCACTAGTGACAGCTGCCATCATCTTCAGCCTTAAAAACATATGTCCTTTCATTTCTTTGCTTTGACCATAATGTGACATTGGAGTGTAGAGCTCAAACAAAACCACTGTCTTAAACATCCTTTTCTCCACCTCACAGGGGTCTTTTGTTTGGGGTTGTTTTGTTGGTGGTGGTTTTTTGGTTGGTTGTTGTTGGTTTGTTTTTGTGTGTGTGTGGGGGCAGTCTGGGCAGGGATTTATTTTTAGGGAGGCAAAGAAATGCCTCCTGAACACAGCAGAGCATGGCATCGTGCATATGGCCAGATGTGGGGCAATGTCAACTCTGCCAGCATCATACAAAGAAGCCTGCTTGTTTTGGGGCAACCCTTCATAAAATGAGTGTCACCTCCCTTGCTTATCTGCAGAAGAGCCCCTGACTCCTTGCTGATGCCTCAAGCAAGCCTCTGGCAGGCATGGGCAGGGAGGTAAGCTTGGGCTGCCAGTTTTCCCACCTGCTGGGCTGGAAAAGGACCAAGCAGACAGAGGCCACTGCTGCTTTGGAAGAGAGAAAGAGCAGGAGGTGGGGAGGAAGGGAAAATACTATTTCCTGAATAAGTCACCTTGAGTTAACATCTCTGGGCTGTGTACAGCAGCCAAAGCTGGTGCTGTCACCCGGTGAGTAATAAAGGAGGTGCCAACTCCCATCTGAGCTCGTTTTTCATTCTCGCATTCACAAACCTCACTCATCTCTTAGCTCTTTGCAGTCCTTCCTCATCACACACTCTGACTGAGGGCTGTCTGTCCCAAAAAAGGGAGATGCTCCAGACATTTTGCCTGAAGAGGCAAAGCCAAGCCCAGAAGAGAGGGTTTTGGCCAAGGTCTTCCCTTTCAAGTGCCCATACCTGTCACTCACCACTCAGCAAAACTACCCCATTCAGATGGAAATGGCTTCAGACATGGGACACAGCAAGGAAAGGCAACCTTTATCCGTGCCAGCTTTACACTCTCATTTGCCAGTGAAAGCAGCTATTTGTCCTCTCAGGCAATAAACTTGTCTTTTTTTTTGTTTTCTGATCATCATCAGCCACCTCCTTTCTCTGTAGGCAAGAGAACATTTGACGTTTCTCACTGTGTTGTGTCAGAATCAGCAATCCCACCTAGAGCTCCAGAAAGCACTGCTTGGGCCCAGCAGTGTGGTGCAGAGGGAGCCACAACTAACACCATTTAGCTCCACTTGTTTTGGCATATTGGGGTCCTGTTGGGAAGGTCCTTGGCACCAGTATATATTCTCATTAAAACAATTAACAGTAAGTGAAATGGTGTCCAAACTGCAAAGCTTCTATGAAGGCACTGCCAGCACTCTTTATGGCCAAACTGGGCAGGGGAGCAGGGAGCTGCCTGCAGCATCAAAGGCACAGAAATAGCCAGGGGCTGGATGGAGGTGGATTTCCCTGAACAACAAAAGGTGAAAACTGAGACTTGTAGAGAGAAGGAAAAACAGAAACAGGACCAATATAGGAGGTAAGCTGCATGGCAGCAAGAAGAATTAAACTGAAGTCTTATCTCTTTAGTGCCATCATCTTAGTTATCCTTTCTGCCTTCCCCAACACCTAGCATTGCCACATCCTCCTGCTGAGTTCAGATCTTCAGCTGCTTCATCTTCCACCAGACACTCACACAGTTAACTGCTGGGAACAATCCCATCCCAGTGGAATGGAGCTATTCATCTTAGTAGAAGTTATCACCTAAGTAACTATTTCAAGATTAGGGCCCTAGTATATGATGCTTACCCAAAAGCAGCTGCCATAAAGTCATTCAGCATCTAAAGAGAGCTATGCAATGCACCTAAGCAGGATTAAAACCAATAAACAATAGCCTGTTGAATCAGTGCCTGGTTGCACGATGCTGGGGCTGAAGCTAGCCCTTACCCCTTTCCAGCTTCCAGTGCTACCAAAGCAGCCCTCAGGCTTGGGGTGCCACAGCCCTACCCCAGAATTCGTTTATGGAGCTTTTGAACATTGTTTTTATCACCAAGCCCCTTGGCTGGGCATTTTATTTACACATGTTGATTACTCACGTGTTGAAATTGCAGCACAGCCACAACCACATCTTGCACACAGGAGTGCTTGTGGACCTTGTTTACCAAGTTTACCTCCACACTGCCTATCCTGCAAATTGAGTAATGTGAAACCCAGCAAAAAGGAGTTGGAAGAGTGTTTCTGGTTTGTTTTTTTTCTTTTCAGAAAGTACTCATAAAGCAAAAGTTTTGAACCTGTGTTTTAAAGAGAATGATCAAGATCTACAGCTGTGCTGTGTCAGCAGAATGACAGTGGTATGACCAAGAAGAGGTCAAATGATGCTGGCCAGAACACTGCCACTGGCCTCTTTAAATGAATGCAAAATACAAATACAGAGATGTTTAATGGAGAGGATAACAGCGAAGGCAATTGAAGTGCAACTTGGGTGCTCACATGTGTGTTTGAGCCCAACAGAAGATAAGTGAGCACATGCTTCCCAGAGGATGCTGCCTTACAGACAGTCTGTGTGCTTCATAATGGTGAAAGGATAAAGCCCTCCTTAGATGAAGCTTAAAGCAATTTGTGCAGCCTCAGAGACAAGGAGCATCTAAACTAGGTTTTACCATAGGGCTCAAGCACAAAGATCAGCATTTAGCAGTTAACTTAGGCAGCTGCACCATCCATGTTTCTTTTTGCATGACTAGACTGAGCTCAGTGAAGAAATGTAAATGGACTAATTTCTCCTGTATCAGCTGTAGTCTGCTGACTTTTGGACCCTAAAACCTCCATACAGACTGCTCTAAGCTAAAACCTCCATACAGACTGCTCTAAGCTTTTTCCAGTGTCGTGCTGTTTCCCTTGATGGACAGGAGCTTGAGGGCACAGGGGATGCAGTCACCAAGGAAGGGTGAAGGAAACAGACGAGGGGGATATTGCTTTCTGCTGTCAGAATGAGTCTGTACCTCCCTATGCTGCTGCCCCAGCTCCAGGCCAAGCCATTTGCCCCCTCTTGTTTATACTGTCCCAGCCTCAACTTGCATGTCTCATGTCCTGCATTTAAGGGTGGGAGAAGCTCCTTCCTTCACTGACTGCCAAGCTCTGGTCTCCTTCACTTGTGTGTCATGCTCCTGCCCCCTAAGTGCTGGCTGGGTGACTGCTTGGCAGCTTGGGGAAGCACAAGTTTGCTATTAAAGGCACCTGAGTGACAAGCTGCTGCTTCTGGTTTCTTTCTCCTTCCTTCCGACCAGGCTATTTTTAAAGTTTGGGAAAGGATTCAAGTCAAATGAGAAAAAAAACCAACCTGTTCTAGGCATATTTATACAATAAAGACTCTTTTTTTTTGCCTACTGGTTTATTTTTGCGCATACTGTGCTTTCATCATGGGATCTTTTTGCTTGTTTTGAGGGTCTGAATTGCTGTTTTTCTTCTTTCAAAGGAAACCAATGAGAAAAACCCCATCATCCCAGTGGCCAGGAATTGTCAGGTTAGAAATGAGAGAAAACCAGAAGCAATGATACAGCTTTTTGGAATGGGTAAAGAAACACTGCTCATTTTAGCTGCTGCAGGGTTGCACAGTTGTGGTGTGTTGTGGTCTCGCAGGCTGCACACAGACCCTACTTTTGGTACACAACCCTACATCATACTCTAACCTTCCTCTCCAGAGCTGCTAAACAGAGCCAATAGCATTTCTCTGCCACAAGCTGGATTCATTACAAAATAGTTAAGATGCATTTAGAGTAAGGACTGAAGTCCCCACTCTTTTTTTTGTGCGAGTCTCTCCAAGAGCATTCAGTGCACAGGCTTGCTTTCCTGGGAGCCTTGCTGAAGAGCAGGTTTTCTGCTCTGGCCATAATGCCCACCTGGCAGTGAGCACCTACACCACAGAAGCCCTCAGGGAAGACCAAAGGCTGGCCCAGCCATACTTAGAATTATTTCAACAAACCAGTCAGTCATCCATTTCTCTGTCTTTGCCCTCAATTGCAGCAACTGCATGGGACATCACAAAATAGCAGGGGTTGGAGGGACCTCTAGAGATTACTTGGTCCAACCCTCGTGCCAAGGCAGGATCACCTAGGGCAGGCCACAGGAACGCATCCAGGTAGGCTTTGAAAGTCTCCAGAGAAGGAAACTCCACAGTCTCTCTGGGCAGTCTGTTCCCATGCTCTGTCATCCTCAGCATAAAGAAGCATCTTCTCCTGCTGAATTGGAACCTCCTGTGGTCCTATGAAACCTGTTGTTTCCTTCACCCATTGCTTGGAGGGTACCCTTAGCTGCCGCAGCATGCCTAGCTCTGGCCACTATAATGCGCCATCATGGCTTGAGGCAACCCTTGCCTGTCTTTGATGAACGTTACACATTTCCAGGCAACAAATACCTGCTGTGACAAAAAAAAATACAAAACAAGGGAAATAATATGGCACAAGTTGTTGTTTCAGCTCGGGATAATGACTGCACTGGCATCTGCAGGCTGACACACTGCTTAGATTAATGTCGCTTTCAAGAACGTGGCTTGATTTTTCCTTTAAACATTTGTCTTTACCAACAAGCCTCTCACCTTAGCACCAAATAATCGACTCTGCCTTGAAGATACCAGACTTTGTCACAACACTTTAAATACTGGGCTGGCTGCAGCTCTCACGTAGCTGAGGGAAGCAGCTGAGCAACTGGCGGCATTTCACCTCTTCGTGCCACGGTGGGGTTGGGTGCGTTGAACCACCAGATGCCCCCCCAGCATGGCAAGCAGTGCCAAGCTGCTGCTTCCAGAGCTGGCTGCTCAGGCTTCCCAAAATACATTAAAAGCTCTAGGTTTTGCCCCAGATCTGGCTGGGGGGAGAAGAAATGGGAAGCACTGTTTGCCATCCACCCTTCCTGCAATGCAACAACTCTTCATCGCTTTCTTCCCTTCCAAAATGGTTTACCATTTCATTTGCTATTTTACTTAATGATTTAATTACTCAGTTAATAATGCAATTCATGCAAATCATATTTATTAATTTAAATATTAAGTTTGCCAACTATTAATTTAAATCCTCTGTAAGTTCACTGGCAAAAGGGAAGGGGCCAAAAGCAATCACCTTATAACTGAGCCACATATTCACTTTCAACCAGACACTGACCATTTTTTTCATGCAGGAGAGAACTCCCATCAACAAAATCATCTTGGCTACAAACTACCTTATCAGCATCTTTAAAAAGAGGTTGGTGGGGGGTTTTTTTCAGCATTATTTAGAGCACAGAAAGAATAAAAGGGAGGAAACTGTTTAAAGTCAGCAACACAAAGGTAAGATCTGTTCAGATAAACATAAATGTGACAGCACAATTTTCTTTGGTCTTCTTTCTATCAAATCTGAAAAATTATTTTTAATTGATTCTTGAAGCACTTTTTGAAGTTCAATAAATGCTTCAGAAATCAGTTGGGAGTCCACAAATGTTAATAGTATTTAGCTCATTTCAATAAAAATGGCCTCATTAACATGCCAGCTGCTAAAACGTGTGATACCAACTGTGTCCTTCTGCCAGCCTGCAGGGAAGCATTCCTACTTACTACTCAGTTTTGCTTTAAAAGAGACCATTTAGCAAACATACCCATTTTACAGTTGCACGTGTTCAGATAATAATTACTTCACTACTGCCCTATCACCCCTCCCCAATAGCTTTAAAAGTCCCCAGCAGCCTTTCCAATGAGGGGAGCTCAGGCTGGCTTTCTTTGTGTGTTTTATTTTTTTCCTCAGGCAAGTAAAACCTCATTTGCTTTCCCATCTATCAGCACAGAAAGAGCCAGGTGAGCACTGTGCCTGTCTGAGGTAAGAAGTTTTTCATTATGGCTCTGCTACATGGAAATAAATAATCTTCCCTTGGCTGTGCTGTTGTCAAGCCACAACCAACGGCTGCAGCTCCCCTGACTGTGTGTAAGCAACCAACCTTCATCTCCAAACTTTGGGAGTCATATGGTAGCCAGCACAAGAGCGAGTGCCTGCTGCCTTCACCCATCTACATGAACTAACCATGTCCCACAGTTTGGCCTTAGTAAGACTTTTAACTAGTATTTGTGCTTTGTGGTTAGCTTTTCCCCCCCTTGTTTCTTTTTCTGGGGGGTAGAGTAGGTGATCTCCAGAAGTCTCTTCCAATCCCTACCATTCTGTGGGAAAACTATTGGGAACTTTCATGACTGGGATGATGCATGTGTTTGATTTGGTACAACACCCAACCCAGGTTCAGAGTGGGAATAACATTTGGAAGCTCACATTGAAGCTTTTCATTTGCTGCTTTAACTCCTTAAGCCAGCTGTTGTCACCCTCCTGGGCAGCCCTTGCATGGTGAGGACTCCAGGCAATACTGCAGTGATTTAGGTGCACAGTAAGAGCAGAAATAATAACGGGGCATGCCAAATTAAACAGGGAAGTAAAGCTATATAAGTATTGCCAGAGAAAATGCAGGACTTCATTCAAAGCATTGAGTCAGTGAGATTGGCAAAATCCAACTGGAAAAGCTCACTAACAGGTGGTAGTACCAAATATTTCCATTTATCTCCAGCATAAAGCTGTGTTGTTAATTCTAGATCCCAACACAGAATCATAGAAGCAACCAGGTTGGAAGAGACCTTCAAGATCATCCAGTCCAACCTAGCACCTAGCCTTACTCAGTCAGCTAGACCATGGCACTTAGTGCCTCATCCAGGCTTTAACATATTATCTCAGCTCAAGAAAAACTATGTGCTCTGGCCTTCAGGAGGCAGGATTTGATTCCTGGACTATGTGAACTCCTCCTCCTTGTGCTTACACTTGTGAACCATGCATCCAGCTGGCACTGTACCTGCTGAGCAAGCCGCTCATGCAGTTAAATGAAGTTGGATGTGCCAAGCAATAGTCATTTTGCCCAACACAGCCCGCAGCAGAACACACATGCCAGCCTGCCTGCAAAGCCCTGTCCTCTCTTCACCACAGACAGAAGTAGCATTGGACTGGCTGTGCCACAAGTGTCCTCCAGCACATGCAAGCCTGAAGGAGGTGCCAGCAGTCACCTTGAGGAAACCGTTTCCTCACTGTTTTAGAGCATTTCAATGTCTTACAATGACAGATCTATCACATAAGAGCCATCATAGATATTGTGAAGCCTTCATCATGCTCTGGCATGCCTTTGGTAGGGAATCATGGAGGCAACTCAATTCCAAGCATCTGAAGAGCTGGATACAACCCTAAAAGGCATATCAGAGCCTGAAAAGGGCAAAGCAATGACAAGCAAAACCAAGCAGTGATCAGCAGCCCCTTCAGCAGCAAGTCCTGCACACAGCTGCCCAGAATTTGGTCCCAAAACTCCTCACTGTCCCTGCAGCTCCCAGCCTGGATGCTGGCACAGCAGCATGCAAGTCAGGCATTTGAATGCAACATGTGATCCCACATTCTGATGGGAGTGAATTTCAAGTGAACAGTGAGTGGTCAGAGGACCTGATGTCAATCTACCACTTGTGCTGTAATAGGAAAGAGCAAAACAGAGAGTAGGACTCTCACTGTTAGAACCAGTGCAACCCCATTTACTATTTCCTGAGCTCCTTGTGTGAGTGGAAATGGTATCATATGCCTACTTTTATCCTCTTTTCCACCTACTCCTTTCTGGATCCTGGCTAGATGATTAAAATGATAACAGCATGGTAAAGAGGCCCTGGCCTGGATTTTCACATTATCACCCTGCTGGGTTAGAGGCACAAGAGAAATCCTCCCACTCCAGGACCCTCACACCTACTGCATCTCATGCAGCTGGCATGCACTAGAAAGACATCCTACCCATTACCCCCTGATGTGCCCCAGCCTCTGTGAAACCTTGCTAGGCAAAAGACAGAGTCAGTGCTTTGATTCACTGTGTTACCAAAACTGGTAGAGCAGAGTGGAGGCTGAAAAGCGAAACATCTGTGTCCTGCAACTGCTGTGAGCACAGGTCCAACAGATCCCATCTGTGCCTCCGATTTTGACCAGAGATCCCCAGCTGCTCAGTGCCTTTGCTTCCCTGGGTGCTGGAGCAAATCTTGCTGTCCAGTGGCAGGCAGGGACACCCTAGGTGACTCGTGCCACCCTGTTGGCTGTCATCACCATGGGCAGCCTGTGCAGGGCAGACGGAGGTGTCAGCATCTCCACAGTGCTCAGTGCTTCAAAATGACTCCACTGCTTTCTGGTGATCAGAAAGCCTCAGGGCATCTCAAGTTCATACATAAAGCATAAATTGTAAGTGACTCAGACCACAAGCAGAAGAGGTCACAGTACGGCTAGGTGGGTTGGAAATACCCAGTTCCTCTGAACTCAGGACCCTCCAAGACCACTGCAGAAATCACAGTAAAACTATGAGGACTGGCTGCACAGGGCTATTGCAGCAGTTAAAGTACAAACAGCTTCAGGAAGTGTTTAGGCGTATTTGCCAAAGGCCAGCCTTAGCCCATGAAGTGTAATTACCTCTTTGATACCCTTGAGGACATACTGCAGCCTGGCTGGCGAAGACTAGCACCTCTACCACAACGTTTGGTAGCACTCACACATCAAACTGGGACACTCAAGGCTACCTCATGCAGAGGGGAGAGGTGCTAGCTGGGACGGCACGGTGGTGGGTGCCAGGCATCAGTGCCACCTGCTACACAGCCCAACAGGGAATTTCAATCCCTAAAAACAACTTCCCAGAGCTATGGAAGTTTTGCTTCACATGCATAATGTTTTATAATAATTGATCACAGGAAATATATTCATAGAATCAACCAGGTTGGAAGAGACCTCCAAGATCAGCCAGTCCAACCTAGCACCCAGCCCTAGCCAGTCAACCAGACCATAGCACCAAGTGCCTCATCCAGGCTTTTCTTCAACACCTCCAGGGACAGTGACTCCACCACCTCCCTGGGCAGCCCATTCCAATGCCAATCACTCTCTCTGGCAACAACTTTCTCCTAACATCCAGCCTCTTCTCCAGGCTAAACAACCCCAGCTCCCTCAGCCTCTCCTCACAGGACTGTATTCCAGGCCCCTCACCAGCTTTGTCGCCCTCCTCTGGACACATTCCAGTATCTCAACATCTCTCTTGAATTGGGGGGCCCAGAACTGGACACAGTACTCAAGGTGTGGCCTGACCAGTGCTGAGTACAGGGGAAGAATAATCTCCCTCGTCCTACTGGCCACACTGTTCCTGATCCAGGCCAGGATGCCATTGGCTCTCTTGGCACACTGCTGGCTCATCTTCAGCTACTTTCCACCAGTGCCCCCAGGTCCTTTTCTTCCTGGCTGCTCTCCAGCCACTCTGTCCCCAGCCTGTAGCACTGCTTGGGGTTGTTGTGGCCAAAGTGCAGAACCCTGCACTTGGCCTTGTTCAGTCTCATCCCATTGGCCTCTGCCCACCCATCCAGCCTGTCTAGGTCCCTCTGCAGGGACCTACCTTCCAACAGATCAACACCTGCTCCTAGCTTGGTGTCATCTGCAAACTTACTGATGCTGGACTCAATCCCCTCATCCAGATCATCAATAAAGATGTTGAACAGGACTGGGCCCAGCACTGATCCTTGGGGCACACCACTAGCGACAGCTGCCAACTGCATGTGGCACCATTCACCACCACTCTCTGGGCCTGGCCGTGCAGCCAGTTCTTGACCCATATCAGAGTGAATCTATCCTATGAATTCCTGTTAGGTCTTGGCTGACCAGGCTGTGTGCAAAAGCACTCCAATTTCCTAATTTCACAGCTGAACTTTTTCTTAAGTACAATTACAGTTTTGAGGAATTTTTTCCCCATTGAAGATTGACCCAAAAGTGCTCTCAGCCAGTTAAGTGTTCTCCCGACCCACACAGTCACGGTCTTTGCCCTACAAAGCATTGCCCCCACCCCTGTCCATGGAACAAGAGCCCCCTCCCTGAGCACCAGCCATGGAGGGCTGAGTTTCAAGGGGGGGAAGTTGTCCTTCCCCTTCTCTGGGTTTTATTTCGGGTCACCCGTATTTCACCAGAGAGGTCAGAGTGTGGCAGCACAGCCGCGGCTGAGGCCCTTCCCGGAGGGAGGAAGGTAGCATGCAGAGCTTTTGAAGCCACGCGAAGAGAGAAGGCTGCAATTAGGGGGGCTGCAATTTCTCTGGCAAATTTGCATTTTAAATTACTTTTCAGTAGCATCACGTTTTGTCTTTCTTGTCACCAGCTTCTGTAACTTTTATTATTTCCTAGGGATGGTTTGAAATGCTGCCTAAGAACACACGCAAACAAAGAGCCATTCTTTAACCCTTACGTTTTTCTCCTTAAAATATTCATTGGAGATTAACTACTAGAGAAGTCACCTGAAATGAGAGGGAGCAAAAGGAGGTGATGACAAAAAAAAAAGGAATTTCACTCCGACCCCGAGGAGGGAGCTGTGAGTTGTGGCTCATTACTCCAAGCTCTGTGGAAAAGCAAAGGGAGTGAAGCAAGGACTGCTGCCCCCAGCCACCTCCCGACCAGCAGACACCCTGACCCCCCCACCAAACACACAGGGGGAAATCCCAATTAGCAGCCCTTTTGCCCCAGGGTTCACAGCCTGGCCCCGACTGCTAAATCCAATTATCTCTGGGTCCCATTAAGCAAAGATACCTCGACAGCTCTGCTGTCAGAATAGATTAACCCGCAGCCAGATCGACCCCTGGATCCTCTCCCTGCCTCCCCTCCGCTGCTGGGTGCATGAAAAGTCAAATAGCAGCACTGCGGCAGGTCAGCTGAACCTCCATTTCTCATCCCCTCTTGCCACTCACCAAACGCTCAGCACTGCCCTTGAAACAGGAGCAGGGAGCTTGACCCCTGACAAGGACACAGAGATGTTGAGCCTCGAAGGCCAGCGACAGGAGGCAAACAGTGTCGTGGGAAAGGCAAGAGAGGTAAGAAAATACCCCCAGCTGCCACAGTACACCAGAAAAGCATGTCTAGGTTTCTCCAGCATGCTCTGAAAGGGAAAGAAAAGCCAGGAAAAGGAAAATGCACTTCAATCTATAAAGAAACAATGCTGCTGCTGCTGCTGTCAGGCACCTGGATGGAGCCATGAAGGACAGAGGAGCCTACATTATATTTAATGCTGTCAAACACTGTTTGAACACAAAGTGCAGCTTGCATTATTGCCACACTCCCTGCCTGCAAGGCTGCCCTGCAGTTTGAAAGGACTCCCAGCACATAATGGGCTCATTTCCTTCTAATTGCAGAATTTGAGTCAAGAAAATGATGGAGACTTCGTACTTGAATGTCACCTCTGATATGTTGTGTTAATTTTCCTCTTTTAATACCCTCATCTGGATGCTAATGCCAGATGGTTATGATGGTACATTAAATGAATGCAAGCAGGTCTAAGTGAAAGGGCACCAATTCTTACCTTGTCAAGGCAATGGTCCCTGGGTTTATTGACATACCAGTCCCACTTTTGATAAGAGCTTGGCTAGTATAAACTAAAAGCAGCTCCTTTAAAAAGAATAATCGGTGGCAGAGGGGATAGAACTGCCCAGGGAGGTGGTGGAGTCCCCATGCCTGAAAGTGTTTGAGACTGGATGTGGCACTTGGTGCTGTGATTCAGTTGACTAGATAATACTGGGTGATAGGCAGGACTTGGTGCACCATCTTGAAGGTCTATTCCAACCAGATTGATTCTGTGATAGGTCCAAGGTTGGTATTAACTTGCACAACTCCTCCAAAAGCAGTTCTTCTACACCCACTGACCCTGACTGAATGTGTCCACTCCAATCAGGCCCACTAAGGACACATAGGACATCCTAGGGACTGCAGGTGGGGTAATGATGCACGTTGCTGCTTTCAGCCTACAAGAAAAGCCCTGTAAGCTAAACTACCTTAGCTGTTTCCTGGCAGAGACGTAAGTTTCCCACCCCTTCTTCACCCACCCTCCAGCACATGCAGCAGTTTCACTATGTCTGGATTTTGGTATTACAGCAAACTTTCTGGATTTTGGGGGTTTTGTGTCTGAGGCTTGAAAAAACAAAACAACAAACTTTTAGGGCAGGAGAACGAACAAACAACTCAATAAGTCAATGCTTCATTTTACCACACTGGCTTAAGAAAATGTTGGCAGGATATTATTAATTAACAACCCAACCCTTATGGTTTCCCCACAGGAGGATAAAAGTTGTCAGAAGAAAGAAGCTCCAGACAGAGGAAGTCTTCTGCACTGGATAAGGCTTTATGAGTGACAAGCCTTTGTCACTCACATTTGATGCCACAGACATAAGCAAGCCAATTGTTAATGCTGCAAATCAGCTAAAAATACCCAGATGCAAACCTCTTTCTCCTTAAAACCACCATGCTGCAGAGGCACTCAGAGCCTAACACTCTCGATTTGGATACAGAAAACTTTTTTTTTCCCCCCCCTCTCTTTTTAATTAAAAGTTTCACAGTGATAAAAACAAGAAAGGAAAAGATGAACTGCAACTGGAGCCCAGCTTCAAATACACCCTGTTAAAAGTTCATGGAATGAAAATTTGCACAGGACTAGCAGAGCACCTTCAGGTTGTCCTAGGTGAAGTTTTAAACTGATTGACTTGCTCTTTTCCTTTCCTGCAAAAACTGTAATTTATTCTCTATTCTAAGCCCTTCTGAGAAAGCAGTTCGTGTGGGTTTGATGCCAAGTGCACAGTAATAATAATAATACTAATCCAGAAGCCATAGCCAAGACTGCAGAGCTCTTTTACAAGGGCCTCAGCTTATGTGCAGGGGATGTCTAAGCCAGCACCTGAAAGGCTTCTTGAACCCAGAAAAATTAGCTGCAAAACCTCAACAAAGGAGTTATTTTCAGCAAATTACCACAGAGGCAATACAACAGGAGTAGACAGCATGAGCAGCAATCATCACTGTAGGAGCTGTACCAGCCAAGCCACCTCCTCATACCACTTCAGCCTCTGCTTCAGCTTCACGAGGACACACACACATGCCTTGTCCTGCTCCTTGCCACTTACCGAAGCACTTCAGGCTGTTCCCAGTTAAGAAGGCCTCAAGTGAACCAGAATCTAAATATACATGTTCAGGTCCATATTCTGCATGCACTGCCCCCCACTAAGTTCCTCTTCCACTCACATCTCCTATTTGCAGCTTTCAACATTTGGGTTTAGCTAGGCTGCAGTAACTACTTAAAACCTCTCCTCAAAGTTATATAATCTTTTCAGTTATTGGAGTGGCCTTTTTTTTAACTGATGAAGATTAAGCATTTCATTTTGCTTTTTAAAAATCTATGCTCTGTATCATCTCATGCTTTTAAAATGCCTGGTAGGATTAAACTGAAAGACTTTTCTCCATTGGGTCCACTAAAGCTTCTGCTGTATGAATCTGTGTTTTTTTGATAAGACAAAAGAACACCACATAAACCACTGGAGTTTGTTATTTTTAAACAGCCCCCTCCCACCTTCATAAAGGAAAGGATAATTTGAACTTTAGATTTGAAAGACTGATCTCACTTGAGTCTCCTCCTATTCCAGATAGTGGTGTTACATTTGCTGACTAATTAGGGAAGAGCATAGATTAAGTGGTAGATTTATCACCTACCTTGGAAATTACCATGGCCATTATTACAAGAGTAATGTCTGCATCCTGCAGGATCCAAAAGTGCTTAACTAGAGAAAGACATCCTGTTTCCATGTCACATGTGTAACAGCAGTGGCATCCAAAACATCTACAGGATTAAAAAAAAAAAGAAAAAATAATGGAACTAAGATTCAGGCCAGTGAGCATTTGTTCTGAATGCAAAGAACATGTAAGAGGTCCTCATTCTTTTGAGTTTCCACTGTGTAATTTATCAAAGATATCTGTACAGAAGGAACAACAGCAGCCCCCACCCTCCACAGAAAAATAACAACTTTGCTAGAGAGCTTAAGATAATTTAGGTGCCTAAATCCACACTTAGACCCTAAAATTCCTCCTTTAGATGTTACAGAAGCTCTACACATCTCTCTTTGGAAAATGGCTCCTCAAGAGCCTTTGTCTTTGCTTCTGGAGAGACAGGAGTACTTCTGTGGTGGCAGAGATCATATTGCTGTTCTACACGTACCAAAAACCAAGCATGGTTAACAACAGTAAGAGGAAATAAATTCTCACTTGCTCTAAGGTGTTGGGTGAGGATACCTTGTGAGGCAAGGACAAGCCAGTGGTGGCAGGTACAGTGCCAAAGAGGGGGCTCAGAAAGAATTCCCTACTAACCTCACTGTCATTCCTTATCCTTCAGGTCACAATCCCTTTGCAGAAACACACCACCTTTGCCTGTTCCTTTACAAAGCCTGCATTCTCATCCCATTTCCAAGGATCACTTCAGAAGCTCCTCAAGGCAGCAACTGGAAAGCTTCACGCCTCTAGAGCAGTAGGGAGAGTGAGATCTGCAGGGCACAGCCAGGCTGGTCTCAAGGTGTTGAAAGGGCTCTCTGGAAGAGTAGCAATGCCTAAATACTGCTCGTTGCACCTGGAAGGTGGGTGCTCAACAGGTGCTTGTTGTAAGGAAGAGGAAGAACCTAAATGCTGCACTTCATCTTCTTAATTCAGAGGAAGGTGGCAGAGAAGAGAGTTTTTAGTAGAGGATGTAAATCAGGGCAGTTTGCAGTTGCAGCTGGCTTTATGGAATCATGTGCTAAAAATCAGTAAATCTTTGAGATCAGGAGGAAGATTTGTTGTAAACTGTCATACTTGAAAATAGCACGTTAATTGCTGTGATAATTTACACCAGCTGAGAATCTCCCCTGGGGACTGTGTTTATTATTCAGCTTTGTGTCTCAGACAATAGAGGTCCCTATCAGAGATGGGCTCCTGTGGTACTCTTATCATACTCATCATTATGGAAAGCAATATAAACCTTCTGTCTTTCCAGTCTGGAGAGCCAGTGTATCAACTGAATTGGATTTAATTGCACAACAGCGGATGTGGAGCCTGAAAACACTGATGGAAATCACCTCTGGGGGTTTCCTTCTCCTCTACACTCCCTCACCCCACCACCCCCTTCCTGAGTTATTTTTTACCAAATGTTCTTCAGTCTATTTGTGAAAT
Source organism: Pogoniulus pusillus (assembly GCF_015220805.1). Lineage (NCBI taxonomy): Eukaryota > Metazoa > Chordata > Aves > Piciformes > Lybiidae > Pogoniulus > Pogoniulus pusillus. The sequence continues at coordinate 7,453,873 of NC_087272.1, forward strand.
GGTGTTTTACTCATGTCTCAGTGCACAAGTAGCCAAGCCATGCTTTGTCCTCCATAAAATGGCTTTAAAAAGATGTGCAGGGAGCAGATCAGGAGGGTGATTCGAGGGTTAAACTGCTCAGTACTCACAGTTGCCCAACTAAATAGTGAAAACATTTTTTGGCTTGTTTCCTTGAAATATGACTTGTCACTTGTGTTCAATTTGATAAGGTCTTCTAAAGGTAAAAATAGTTGAGTGGGTAGAGCTGGCAACTCCCTGCAAAGCTGCTTTGATTTACTTTTAAAAGATGAGCCCCACAAAATCTTCCTTATTAATGCTGTAAACATAATAATAACAAAAGGGAACCCAAATAACCAACCTACAGTGATAGCCCAAGAGAAATTCATTGGTGGGGAAGGTCATGAGGTGCACCTTCACATATCTTCTCCCCTGAGTCTTACACTTCTGCTTGCTATATGGCCAGCCCAAAGCCCAAGGAGATGCTCACAGGGCTGGCAGCACTTGCAGACACCTTTCATCTCCCAGACACCCAAGAAGCATCTGCTTTTAGTCACCCATGGTTCATGTGTGGTTATGGCCAGTCCCCACCTTAAGCTCAGGAGCAAGGTAACAGGGTGTCAATTCCAGAAACTTGTGTCCATTGCTGGGAACCTGTGCTGCATTTTGTTCTAGCTGGCTGGGCCATGCTCTATAGAAACAAGCCCAAGCAGCAAAACCCCTAAACAAGCCAGTTAACAACAGCATGCCCACCAGTGTGTCTCCTTTCCCAGATGCGCAACTGCAGTCCCAGAAGTTGAGCCTCCCCTCTCTCCAGCTTCCTTTCCCCCTGCAGAGCTGCAGGAGGGAGCAGGAGCAGCAGGCCCATCATGGGGACAGGACCCAGAGCAGTGTTGTCTCAGCATCCATCAGTGGGATGTGACTGGTAGGTTTAGATCAGGCAATAGGAAGAAATTCTTTACCACGAAGGTGGTGAGACTCTGGAAGTGGTTGTCCAGAGAAGCTGTGGATACCTCATCCCTGGAAGTAGAATCATTATCAGTCAGGGTTGGAAAGGACCACAAGGATCATCTAGTTCCAATCCTGCTGCCATGGGCAGAGACACCTCACACCAGATCAGGCTGGCCAGAGCCTCATCCAGCCTGGCCTTAAACACTTCCAAGGATGGGGCCTCAACCACCTCCCCGGGCAACCCATTCCAGGCTCTCACCACTCTCATGCTGAAGTACACAGCTTGGTGTTGTCAGCAAACTTGCTGAGGGTGCACTCAAAGCCTCTGCCCATGTCACCAACAAAGACGTTGAACAAGACTGGTCCCAGGACTGATCCTTGAGGGACTCTGCTTGTCACTGGCCTCCACTTAGACATGGACCCATTGGCAGTCACTCTTTGAGTGAGGCCATCAAGCCAGTTCTTTATCCATCTCATGGTCCACCCATCAAACCCATGTTTCACCAGCTTGGAGACCAGGATGTGGTGTGGGACAGTGTCAAAAGCCTTGCTCAGGTCCAGGTAAATGACATCAGTGGCTCGCCCCTCAGCTATTAATATTGTGACCTGTTCCTAGAAGGCCACCAGGTTTGTCAAGCAGGATTTGCCCTTGGTGAAGCCATGCTGATTGTACCCAATCACCTCTTCACTGTTGTGTTTGAGTAGTGCTCCATGATCTTACTGGGCACAGAGGTGAGACTGACTGGCCTGTGGTTCCCTGGCTTGTCCTTCCTACTTTTTTTGAAAATAGGAGTTATGTTTCTCTTTTTCCAGTCAGTGGGGACTTCACCAGATTGCTCTGGTGCCTTGTAAACTGAGCCATGATTGTAGAATCCAATCCTCTGCTGATGACACCAGCCCCAGAGCCATGAATCGAGCTTTTGACTCTTCTTATATGTTCCCTTGTCCATCGCTGATATTAGAGGGATAGAAGAGAACACAACTTGAGCTCCTGAGCCCTTTAGCAGCTGCCCTAAGGTCCTGAAGTCTCTTTTAATTGATTGCCTCTCCTTGTTGCATCGTCGCTACCCACTTGAAAGACCAGAAGTGAGTAAGTAGTCTGAAGGACTCACGAGGTTGGGAATTTTACCTACAGTGTCTCTTAGCTGGGCACCAGGGAGGCAGCAGACCTCTCTATGAAGGGGGTTCGGTCTGCATATTGGGCCCTCTGCTTCCTTCAGCAGGGAATCTCCTGTAACAGTGACCCTTCTGAGGTTTCGTTGCAGGATTGGTTTTGCTGGCTGGCCTGAGGAAACCTGTCTTTGGGGCAGTTTCTGGGCTTTTTGAGTCCTCATCCTTGCTGACAACCTGTTCCTCCTGCAGAGCCTCATACCTGTGTTGCAAGTGCACGCTGGCTCCATTTGCATTTGCTCCACAGGCGGAGACCTGTTCCCTCTGGGCCTGCTCGTGTGGGTTGCTCCAGGGAGGCTGAGACTTGCTGTGGGAGGGTATCGGGCTCTCTGCTCCGCTAAGAGGTAACACCAGCTCAGGGTTTGTTTGGGGGGGGATTAGATTATGCAAAGAGTCAATTTCCCTTTCACAGTCTCTTATAGTTCGTAGTCTTTGCACCTCTTCTTTTAGCTCAGCCCCCGCGTTCATCAGATCCCTGCTCTGTGCACACCTAACGCAGCTGCTGTCCCTGCTGTACTCCCTATCAAGTGCCAGGCTCCAGCACTCTGCAACCTGCTGCCTGACCATCTGCACGCCTGTGTGTGGCATGTTTGGGTGCCCACTGTTTTTCTGCTACCACTACTGCGTAGTAACGGCCTGTCCTCCCCGCCGTTAGGCTCTCCTCTCCCCGCCCGGCAGCCAGCAGCCGCCGCCGCCGCCGCTCCCCACAGCCCCGCGCCCGCGCTTCCCGCGGCAGCCCCTCCCCGCCTACGTCACTGCGCCCCGCCGCGCCAGCAGCCCGAGCCCGCGGCCCCTGCGCCGCGCTGCGGAGCTCCGCCGCCGGCAGCCGCTCGCCGCCTGCAAGCGCCCACACCTGAGCTGGCAGCCGCTGCCTCCTCTGAACATGAGCCAGCAGTGGGCCAAGGGGGCCAGTGGCATCCTGGCCTGCATCAGGAGCAGTGTGGCCACCTGTTTATTCTGCCCCTGTACTCAGCACTGGTCAGGCCACACCTTGAGTCCTGTGTCCAATTCTGGGCCCCTCAATTCAAGAGAGATGTTGAGGTACTGGAACGTGTCCAGAGAAGGGCAACAAAGCTGGTGAGGGGCCTGGAACACAAATCCTCTCAGGAGAGGCTGAGGGAGCTGCAGTTGTTTGGCCTGCAGAAGAGGAGGCTCAGGGGAGACCTCATTGCTGTCTACAACTACCTGAAGGGAGGCTGTAGGTCTCTTCTGTCAGGCAACCAGCAACAGAACAAGGGGACACAGTCTCAAGTTATGCCAGGGAAAGTCTAGGCTGGATGTTAGGAGGAAGTTCTTCACAGAGAGAGTGATTGGCATTGGAATGGGCTGCCCAGGGAGGTGGTGGAATCACCATCCCTGGAGGTGTTGAATAAAAGCCTGGATGAGGCACTTAGTGCCATGGTCTAGTTGACTGGCTAGGGCTGGGTGCTAGGTTGGACTGGATGATCTTGGAGGTCTCTTCCAATCTGGTTGATTCTATGGTTCTCTCCTCACAGCCATGTATCAGGTGGATGAAGATTAGGGTGGATAAAGCTTTGAGCAACTTGGTCTAATGGAAGGTGGCCCCTGCCCATGGCAGGGGGGCTGAAACAAGATTTTTAAAGGTTCCTGCCAACTTAAGCCATTCTGTGATTCTGTGACTGCAGAACTGCAGGCAGGTGGGACAGGTGTTTTGACTTTCCCTGGCACCAAGTGCAGAAGGGTGCAAAGTGGTGGCACAAAGCTCCGTTCTGATCAAGTCACCTCATTGCACAGAGTCTCTACATATATAGGAAGGGTGGATGGGATAGCTGTTTTGCAGTGGCGTTAGATAGGGGCAGGCTCAGGCTCCTCTGATGAGCTTTCCCCTTGTTTGTGGGCTGGAAGAAGCAACAGCTCATCAGGTCCACCTCCTGAAGGCACCTCAGAAACCATCAGAGGCAACTTCTGTAACCAGTCACCTGTGGCCAAGCTGGAGAGCACTGGAAGCTTTGTCTTAGCTATGTTGTTTGCTCTGTGGCCTTTTTCCCTCTGTCCTGCAAACAGGTTCTTAAAGATCTAAGTAGAAGCTTGGAAATGTTAAGACTCAGTGTATTTCTGGTGGCTATCAGAGCTGTCACAGCTTGCCAGGCAGCTGTGGGGAGCAGGGAGCAAGGATGGTCAGCACCTCTAGCTTTTCAACATCTCTAGCTTTTCTGTAATGACAAAATGCATGCTGGCAACCACACCTGCCTCTTCCAGAGATGGCTGTTTCATCTGTGTTTTGTGTTCCCATTTGTGCAACCCTCCTGATTATCAAAAGCAAAACTGCTGCCTAACCAAAAGTTATTATTAAGCTTGAGCACAGTGTCTGGACAGACCCCTAACACAGTACTGTTACCAATCTAAACTCTGATGTCTGTATCTGGAAAAACTTTGTTGCACAAAATTTGGAAATCAGAGGATGTTTGAGATGTGCTACAAAACACCTGACAGTAAGATCATTTCCTTCCAAATTCAGAAAGATAGCAGCAGCCAGAATTTGGCTGTCGCTCAGTTCCCTTTGTGAATGCAGTAAAAAGCCTTCTCCTCATCGTGCAGCTTTCAGGATGCTTGTTTTTGCACGATGTGAGGCTGACAGAGGGGACTTTGTTGAGTGCCACCAGGGCATCATCATCCCTTTCTCACTGGCTCCTTTGCAAGCTGCAGGGGAATAAAGTTGGCCAGATTTCCTTAGAAGTGTCTTTTCGGTTGAAGATGCCCACAGTGGGTCCATACCTGGTGGTGAGACACTTCTGGAGAGGTTGTTTTTTGGAGTGGCTGCTTGCATCTTTCTCACAGCCACTGGTGCTTTGGCCCTGTGTGGAAATCCAACACACACACTCCTCACCCCTGACCACAAAACAATGCCTACAAAACCACTTGCACTCATGGTGGTGGTGTGCACATGTAGATGGAGGTGTGAGGGGCAGATGAAGGGGAATGCATGCAACCATAGCAGTGATCTCAGTGTTTAGGCCAGCTGTGCTTCTGAGGACCAATGTCAAGACCAAAACTGCCAATATAGCCAATGGATTCCTCCTGTGCATTTTACTCTGTGGGTTGCCCAGGCACTGTTTGCCATTCCCACTGTCCAAACAATTGCCTTACTTGGAAAACTTGCAGCGAGAGGGCTTTGCTTTTAGCAAACTTGAGGCCAGTGAATGAGCTGTGATCCATAAGCAGCAGGTCACCTCCTCCAGAGACACCAGCTCTGCCAGAATGGCTGATGTAAAGTCACTTTTTACATGGAAGTGGATATTCATGGGAAGCATCAAGCCATATTCACCTATATTCCGTAGAGCAAGTCTTTGGTAAGTCCTGATCTCATTGGTTTGATGGTAGTTTGTTCACCTTGCAGTGCAGGTGACAGGGACTAGGCCATCCCACACCTTTATGTTCAGTGAGCATCAGGGTTTTTGAGAGTTTTGCTCAGTGCTTCCAAAGCAGCCCAGCCTGACAAGAAAACTGGAAACACTGGTGACATTTCACAGTGTTAAAACTTCCATTTTCAACAGCATCTGCATCAGCCAGATTGATTAACAAGCTGCTTGGCAGTTGACTTCTCCTGGTAAATGGGCTGGGTTATTTGGAAATTGCTCTGCGTGGGAGCAGGGAGAATGGGAAGGGTGAGGTAGGCATTGCTCGCAGGAGCCACACCAGGCTGCAATGGCACCACTTCATCAAGCAGTGTGGCTGCTAGAGACCCCCTGCCTCCTGTGCACCAGCACAGACACTTCTGGATAGTCCCTATGACAAGAGCGTGAGGTTACATCTCTTCTTCCTCCAGTGCATAGTCACCAGTCCCTGTGGTGCTTTGCTGTTACAAATGCTGGATTCCACATCTCACCGGGGAGGGCACCACCAGTTTGTGCCACCAAAGTGAGGAGGGTTGAGGCCAAGGAGCAATGCAAAGGGCATCAGAAGCCTCACCACCTCCCCAGCCTGCTTCCAGCCAAGCATGAGGCTGTGGGAGCAGCATTTCCTCAGGTTTGTACATGCCTAATAACTAGTAAGCTGTTGTGCTCAGTGAGGTGTTCATTTCAGGCTTCTATTCTCCTGGTTGGTGAAGTGCAAATGCAACTCCCTGTGAAAACATGTGATTTTTGCACTCAACCTGTTGGTTCAGGTTGGTGCTCCCAGTACCACCTTAGCAAAAGGCTAGGAGGGAAGAAGGGAAGTAGCTATTAAGTTGCTGAGGCCTTTGATCTGGTCTATTATGTTTTACAAGGCTTTGGAGCTGGACAAAAGTTAGGTGAGTCTGTGCCTCTCAGCCACTGCTGCTTTGAAAGGAAGTGAAGTAGCAAATGCAGATGGATGAGCCCTTTCCTCCTGTCCTAAGAGTGTTTTTTGCCTCCTCCATTTTCTGGGACGCATTGTGGTCAGGCGAGGGACCTTCAGTGGGAATGAGCTGTGGGAGAGCAGGGTGGAGGACAATGCTGCTCCGTCTTGGCCACATGGCATTGCTGGCAGGGCAGCATTGCTGCAGGGCAGCATTGCTGCAGGGCACCCTCACCTCCACTGCAAAGGAGGCTTTCAGGGGCTTCAAGGGAAGGAAGAGCAGGACCAGGCAGCAGGGTTAACACCAAGCCTCCCTTCAACTGTCCATTTCTTTGCTTTTAAGGGTTTGTGTAGGTGGACTTGGCCACCATATGGCTTGTCTTGAAGCTCATTTTTAAAAGGCAGCGTGTCTGACCTCACCCAAACACAGTCTGTTGCTTTTGTAGTAGTAAATGACACACTGGATACAAACTGAAGGGTTTCAGTTGGCTGTTTTCAATGCCTGCCAAGGCTCTACTCTGTGCATATTCCTATGATATGGATCTCTTCAGGAAAATCTATTTCCTATTTAGCAAAAGCCTCTAATATTTTCAAGACAGTGCACACCAGAAAAGAATAAAAATAAAACACATCTTCAGAATTGTCCCAGCTACTGGGAGAGCTATTTGTGCACTTCATAAAACACAACCTCCCTTGGGCCAGGAGAAACAATATGATGAGCACATTGCAGCAAAGAGGTCAGAGAACATAGCTTTCCCTTTTGTTTGAAACACCTACAAAAGTGGCTGCTGGTTTTTTCACCTTTCTGTGCTCTGCTCAGTGCATGTGGTATTGTGTGCTAGAGGCTGCTCCTGAAAGCATGGTATGAAAGGGATCACAGAATCACAGAATGTCAGGGGCTGGAAGGGATCTCAAAAGCTCATCCAGTCCAACCCCACTGCAGAGCAGGATTACCTATACCAGATCACATAGGAACACATCCAAGCAGGTCTTCAATATCTCCAGGGAAGGAGACTCAACAACCCCCCTGGGCAGCCTGTTTCAGTGTTCTGTAATGCTCACAGTGAAAAAATTCCTCCTCATGTTTACACAGAACTTTCTATGCCTCAGCTTCCACCCATTGCCCCTTGTTGTTGGGCATCACTGAGCAGAGCCTGGCTCCATCCTCTTGGCACTCTGCCTTTACATATTATAAACACTAATGAGGTTACTCCTCAAACTCCTCCTCTCCAAGCTAAAGAGCCCCAGCTCCCTCAGTCTCTCCTCATAAGGGAGATGTTCCATTCCCTTAATCATCTTTGTAGGTCTGCACTAGACTCTTTCAAGCAGTTCCCTGGGGACCTTCTTGAACTGAAGGGCCCAGAACTGGACACAATATTCCAGATGTGGCCTCGCCAAGGCAGAGCAAAGTGGGAGGAGAACCTCTCCGGGATCTTCTCCAGGAGAAGTTCTCCATTGCAGAGAACCATGAAGACATTTGAAGTGAGCTTGGGAGGTATTATGGTGTTCTCACCCTAAAAGCCCCTTCATTCTCCTTTATGCAGCAAAGACGAGGCAAGCCCTCTCTGCCAGGGAGATGTATACACAGAGAAAACTCTACCTCTAGCACAGCACATTTGGAGAGTTTCAGACAGTTTCACACCATGCATAAATACTGCACCCATGGTTATGTCACAAGCACCTGGAAAAGCAGATTATATCAGTCTGATAACAGGCTTAAGCAATACCCCAGGTTAATTTTAGTGCAGTTAAAATTTCCTGCAGCAGTCCATTAACGGAGGTGTTGGTGACATTGTCCTGTACACCATGTCTTGCAATAGCTCCCAGTGACCCTTGTTGCCCCATCTCGTACCAGTCCTCATAGCAGCAGCAAGTCTGTCTCAAAACACTCCTTCCCCTGCACCAAATCCCATAAGAAAAACAAGGAGGGCATCTCAAAAAGGCCTGAGTGCTCTTTGACTTGACAGCCTCACATTAACGTTAATGAGGCTGACTCTCGCTATGACTGTTAAATAAACCAAAGGGCTGTGAAGGTTAGCTGCTGGCAGGGGTGACACAGATCCTACAAACAATAAAAATCATGGTCAGATGTCAATTAAACTTAATAAACATATATATATATATAAAAATTAAAAAGCCCTTTTGGCCTTCAAGGACGTTAGTCCTTTCTCATCATGAAGTCTTAGTGATGTTTGGAAAAGTGAAACATCCTGTGGTTACTCCTGATCTGACCAATTTCTCTGGAGGGAAGTCCTCAGCATGTCCCTAAGTGCCTGTCACCACAAAAGCAGCACAGGCACCTACTTGTGGTAAGCCACACTCCCTGCACCTTGTGGTGGCTTGACAGGAGCATTCCCAAACTGTTATCACCTCCAACCCAAGGACAGACAAGAAGGGATTTATGGTGTCACCTGAAGTTGTGACCAGAGGTGAAAAATAAAGCCACAAAACCAAAAGGCATAGAAGACCAGGTTACATTTATCCCCTCAGGATGTCAAACAGGTTCAGATGCACAAGAGAGGCAAAGAGGATGCAGAGTCTGGCCACCCTTTTCTTACCCATCCCAAAAAGAAGCAAAGCAGTGCCCAGTTCCTGTTACCACTAGTTTGATGTCCCTTCCCACACCCAGAGCCCAGCTCAACCCTCCCAGTGTGCCAGTGGGACACTCACTTCTACTTCAGCATTGGTTCTAAGGTGGCCTGTTTGTCTTTGCCTTGCTTGATGACATGGTGATGGACATATTCTCCAGCTGAAGGGTATCAATGATGAAAATCTTGTCATACATCCCAGAAGGAAAGCTGAACTCTGCCCATTTTCCATCTAAATTGTACCCATAAGAACCAACTCCTGTGCTGGAGGGCAGGATAGGCAACTGGTTTGCTTCTGCTTGGTGTCAGTGAAAAGTCTTGTGTAAAGTAAGAACATTTCCCTGTGTACACATAAAGCCTTGGCTGAAGACTCCAGATAAAACACATCTGTGGTAAGCCCCTCCAGTGGATATAGAAATTAGTTAAGCATTTCCAACTGTTGAGGAGTTTGGCTATTGAGTTGCCCTTGTAAATTCCTAAGTGGCAATGGTTTTCCAATATTCAAAAAGGGAAACTTTATTTGTGGGAATATCCAAACCCACAGATGTTGCACAGACATGCACATGCACACAGAGAACAGTGTGGCATGTAATGCAAAGGCTTGCTCCTGCCCATTAGCGTGAGGATTTTTGGGGGTGCTCACAAACTCGTCATGAAAATGGCCTTTTAGACAGGCTGACATCACCCAGATGGTTTTAATTACAATGGCTCTGGGACTAATTTCTCTGCTTATCTCTTACTGCCTTCCAGCACTGGTTCCTGTTGATTAAATCTGCCTCACTGAGTACAGCTTTGTTTCTGGACATAAAATGGCTGGAAATCTTCAGTTTCCTGGCGGTTGGGTCTTAAGGCTTTGCTGTGTTTTCACGTAAGCTGACACAAATAAGCGAGATCAGATCCACAGCATACTGCATCCTTTGCCCTGTTGTGGGTTCAGAGTGTGTTCCTGTCTCTCTCTCCTCTTGAAAGTAGGTGTCTGCTTGTCCCTACACATCAAATGCCAGCAGGCACAGTTTCCAGAGGTGACCAGCACCCATAGCTGTACATTGTTTTTCAACACAAGTTCCTCTGTCCTTAAGAGTGGAAACAGTTCATCCCACAAGTGCAAGCTCTTCTCCCTTCCACAGATGGAAATTTCATAGGCAAACATGAGACTTCATAGTTTGAGCCCAAACCAGTGAAGGCTTTGCTGCTGAACTTAGAAGTGGAAACAGTTCATCCCATAAGTGCAAGCTCTTCTCCCTTCCATAGATGGAAATTTCATAGGCAAACATGAGACTTCATAGTTTGAGCCCAAGCCAATGAAGGCTTTGCTGCTGAACTTAGAAGGGCTCCTTCCCTTCTGTTTTAGGCTGTGGAGAAAAGGGCTGGGGAACATGCACTGCTGTGCATGATATTGGATGCACCAAGTAACTGTGACGGTACCAAAGGGAGGTTTGCAGGACCATCTTGCCAGTGTAAAGGCTCATTTTGTGTGGGAGGTAACACAACTTGCATAGTCATCCCTAGATGCCAACTGTGGCCTCAGCTCACAGGTGGGGCTTGTCTTTCAGCTGTAGATGAGGGCTCTGCAAACATTGCAGCCCTCTCCCAGAGCATGCCTGCTAGGAGAGGCTGCTCCCATGATGAGTGATGAAACGCAGCCACAGTGCAGAAAATGACTGCTCCTTCAGGTGGACAGCCACTGTGCTGAGAGGGAGGCTTATGGACGGAGGCCATGGCTCTGAGCTGGGGCCAAGTGGCCATACCAGCACAGTCTGATAAGAAAGCAAAAGCGAGTGACTGGCAGCTCGGGCTCCCAGCAGCAGTCCTTGGGCAGTGTTGTCTCTTTGAAACCATTAGTGATCTCCAGAGTTCCAAGGCACTTTGAAAGGCCCTTATGAGCACAGAGCAGGATTTTGGCTTATTAAGTGCCATTTATTTTTCATTAATCTCCAGGAGGACATTACATCAAAGCCTGATCCTGAGAGGTATTTACAGTCATTAATTTTCACTGGCTTCAGTGGAGAGCTGCATACTCCAGTACAGCTTGGAAGCAGTTTCTCTGAGCCACCCTTAGAAAGCCAGGGCAAACAAATATCTCTCTGACTGCAGGCACACTCTCATTTGGTGCCCCCATTCAATACCTAACATGGGTCCATGGGTAGCCTGTATCTCTGTTCTGTTCCAAGAAATCCTGTCCCATGGCAATGTTTCTAGCTTTTATGGACTTCTCCTTACATATTTTAAGTGACTGTAGATCTACTAATGACTATAATTGTTCCAGGCATCCATTAATTTTGATTTATTAACTTATTCGATTTCACATATTGTAGTCTTCCCCACTCTGTAAGTAATTTACTGCTTTACTATTGTGGGTCAATACTAATCTGTAAGTTGTTTAATTAATAACAATTAGCACCTCCCATCAAGAACTCATTTTCCTGCATGAACACTTTTAATGTGATTTTTCAGACCTGTTCCCTCCCATGACTGTCAACTTGTTTCAAGAGGAAAGATGCTTTAACAGCAGCTTGCCACCTTCTATGATTTTATCAAGTATCTTGCTATATTTGCTTTTGCTAAAGCCTTGGCCCTTCAGCCAAGTAATATCATGGGAGCCTGGTTCTCAGTATAATAAGAAAGTGTTGATACAGCATGAGAGGGTAGGAAAACCCTTTGCAGGTGTAAACAGCAGCCTCAAAAGCCAGAAGGTAAATAAGAACTAAAAAGATACATACGCATTCCTTTCATTCTTACAATTTCAAGCTGACTTCTGTTTTCTCCTGAGCCTACCATTTTTTAATATGGGCCATTGGTGTTGCTGCAGTGTTTAACAAGAAATACACCAGTCATATTTAAGGCCCTTTCATAAGAACCTCTGCAACTCTTTAGTCTCTGCATGCCACTTAGTCCTTCATATAAGCACAGCAATAAATAAAGCATTAACATTCAACCTAGCTAATATATGTTTGCAAACCAAACACTTGTAGAATGATAGAACTATGAGGAGAGGCTGAGGGAGCTGGGGCTGTTTAGCCTGGAGAAGAGGAGGCTCAGGGGGACCTCATTGCTGTCTACAACTACCTGAAGGGAGGCTGTAGCCAGGAGGAGGTTGGTCTCTTCTGCCAAGCAACCAGCAACAGAACAAGGGGACACAGTCTCAAGTTGTGCCAGGGGGAATTACAGGCTGGATGTTAGGAGGAAGTTGTTGCCAGAGAGAGTGATTGGCATTGGAATGGGCTGCCCAGGGAGGTGGTGGAGTCACCATCCCTGGAGGTGTTCAAGAAAAGACTGGATGAGGAACTTAGTGTCACAATCTAGTTGACTGGACAGGGCTGGGTGCTAGGTTGGACTGGATGATCTTGGAGGTCTCTTCCAACATGGCTGATTCTATGATTCTAACTGTTGAGGTTGGAAGAGACCTTTGAGATCATCAAGTCCAAAAGCTTGCCTAAAGCTCACAATCCTACCACTACTGCTAAGACCCTACCACTACACCATGCCCCTAAGCACCATACCCACATCATTTAAATACCTCTGGTGTGCTGGTTTGAGACTAATTGAAATATTTTACTGAGAGAAATTAAATCCTTAGCTATGAGAAGCAAAAATCCAACAGTACCCTGTATCACCTATTCTTCTGCTGAGAAACACAACTAATCAGAATATAGATAAGGCACTCCTCACACACTGCTCAGCTCTCACTTCTGTTCCTTTCTGGCAGTCTGTATGGTTGCCTCTGCCTGAACTCTTTAACCCAACCTAACCCTTTTTCCTCTAACCTCCTTGTCATCTTTTTGACATCTCACCTCAGATTTCTCCAGATTTATCATGTGAGATGCACATAGGTTGATCTGGTTATTTCTGAAGGGAGGGAAAGAGGGGAGGAGGGGTGGAGGGGGTTTGGGTTGGGAGCCTCCTGGGGACTCTGTTTCTAGGAGGGGTATTGTGTTTCTGTATTACTTTTAACTTGTATATAACTGTATATATATGCTTGTAAACTCTGCTAAGCTCTAAATATAGATTCATTCCTTAACTTTCAGCCTGCTCAGTCTAGTCTAGGTGATTTTCTTAGGTGTGATGGGGCAGGTAACTCCAAAACCATCACACTCTGGGGATGGTGACTTCACCACCTCCCTGGGCAACCTGTACCAGTGATTCATAACCCTTTCTGTGAAGAATTTTTTCTTAACACCCAACCTGAACCTCCCTTAGCACAATTGGAGACCATGTCCTCTTGTCCTATCATTTGTTGCAGGTGATGAGAACAACTCTCACCTCATTTCAGCCTCCTTTGAGGTAGTTGTAGAGGGTGATGAGATCTCATCTTCCAAAGGGTGTTTTTTTTCCCCAGAAATAACTTAAATCTAGTTTTTGAAGTTAAACTGAAATTAACCTCCCCAAAACCCTTCCATTAATATGCACTAACTTGCCCAGGACATAGGGAAGGGAGTGAGTTGGCACACATTATCATGTGGGCATCGTTCACAGTCTTTTTAACACAGAAGCTGAGGGAATGGAAAGGAACTAGCAGGCAGTGTGCTGAAAATGGGGAAGATACTCATCTGTGCAGGGGCTGGCCAAGCCTGGCAGCACATTGGACTTGATGATCTGTGAGGTCTCTTCCAACCTTGGTGATACTGTGATACATCTCAAGGGTGCCAAAAGCTTGCAGAGGACAAACACCTACAAGAGAAATCTCTCCAGCACCACTACACAGCAGCTTTAACTAGGGAAACTCTTGCTGGAAAACCCCACTGTAGCTCTGCTCTCCCTTGGGTGCCACCAGTGCCTTGGCCAGAGCATAGCCACTGCTATGTTCTCCGAGTACTGCAAGGTATGATTCCCATCTGCAGGTCTTCTGTGTGTTTCCTACACCCAGAAGTGAAGGCAAGGGATCAAAGATTCTGCTGAGTGGATCAAAAAGGCCTCCACTGACAACAGAAGCAAAATAAAAGACAAAATATACATACATTAAATCTATACAAAATGATTGTGACCAAAGCAGCTGTTTCTCATCCCACTTCCTACTTGTATTTCACTATGGTACTCACTAGGTGCAATCAGCTTAAGCCACTCACAAACCACACATCACTTTTGTTGCTCTGTTAGTGTGAGCCTGGACATTCCACATGGTGCACAGGTGCACACAGGGCAGCAGGGCAGCATACACAGGAACTGTTCCACTCTCAGTATTCCCTGAGACAGCTTGGAAAGTGTGATTAACCCTGCTCATGGTACAGCAAGGCAAACAGGCATGGAGCAGACAAAATAACACAGAGTTAAGTATCAGTATTCCTGGTTTTACACAGAAAAGAAAGGGATGCAAAGAGAAGTAAAGGAAGAGCTCAAACACCACGGAGGAAGCCCACAACAAACTTGAGTCAGCTCCTCCAGCCATCTCCTCCTCAGGCTCCTTTGCATGGGATCATCCCAGCTCTGTGTAGTTTCACCACATCTCTGCCTTCCCTCCCCAAAATCAGCTCTGCTGTGGCTGGTGCCCATTCCCAGTTTGCTCTTCCCAAAGGAAAAGGAGGCAAATGAGCACTACAAATACTCAAAATTTCAGAACAGTGTCAGACACAGGAGTTGACGTTAACTCCTCCTGGGAAGTTTTGACACTGAGAGGTGTTTACCCCAACATAGCTGGAGAAGGTGTTGCAATGTGATGCTTGGCAGTTGCTTTATCTTAATCTTCCATGTTAAAAATTAAAGACTGTATTAATACAATGTCAGCCTTACTTAATAGCACTCTTTTATCAAGTTGATACGATGCTAGCTAATTATTAAATGAATTAATGTATGTCTTGTTAGTTAATCTACCATGACTGATAATGAACTATGTCAAAGACTTATTAGACACTCGTTCCCTGTACACCTAGCTGACATTAACATGGTCCACAATTAAACACTGGTGCTCCCTCACTGCCTCATGCTGTCAGACACGATTCCACTAGTGATTGCTTGCTCCTAAGTGGGAAATGTGTCATCCTCCATTTTTCTAGTCCCAGAAACTGTCCAAGAATAAGAAAATCTGATGAGAAGTTGTCTAACTGGCTTAGGTACACCCAGAGGTAGCCAAAACCATCATCAAAAGGTCATCATCAAATGGGACAAAGAGTGAGAACACCCTCATTGGGTTGGAGGCTTGTGCTACACCTTGCACTCAAGGTGTGAAGGTGATGTCCAGGCTAGTAAAAGGAAGAGTTCATGGCAAAGGGCATCATCTTAGGGAGCACAGGTGGGCACAGATCAGGACTGCACCTGGGAAATTCATTGTAGCTCGGCACTGGCTGGCAGCAGTGCTGCTTGACTAGGTGGTGTGTGTATCCTTGTCACACTGCAGTGACTGTCCTTCACAGATCTGCTGCTCTCAACAAGCATGGGGTGGACCCAGAAGCAACTGTCTCTGCTCCTGCCCAACCTCCCAGTAGCTGAGAAATCTCCTCTTGGCTGGTCCTTCACTATTTGACCAGAATGATGACAACAAATGCAGCAATTTTGTCTTACATCAACCCTCCTTCACCTGGTTCAACATCAGCCTTTTCATTAAGATGGTAGCAATAATCCAACACAGACAAGATATTTAAGAAACTCTGGGGCTCCTCAGACCCTAGAAACATCTTTGAAACATCCTTGAAGCTTCAGTGCAAGAAGTGGAGCTTAAACAAATTCAAATGTGACTTCTGGTCGAGATTAAGGTTGCTTTCAACCACAAGAGGTTTTGTGTTGCCAGAGGGTGACAGCCCTTGTCAAGGGGTGGCTGACACTAGGCCACCAAAGCATGCTCCGAGCAAGCAAATTTTCTGGGCCATGTTCTTGTTGCCTCTCTGTTCCACTATTCAGTTCCCCAGCATCAGTACCCAAAACCAAAATAGGCAGACCATCAATTTACCCTCATCTTGAGCCAGACCAACTGGTCACTCCTTTTGGGGTTGCCCTGTCAGGGCCAAAATGAGCCTGGAAGTAGGAATGGGGAATGCCGTTGTTCTGGAGCAAAGCTACTGCTCTCAGATGCAGAAAGAGTGGATAAGAAGAGGAAGAGCAGGATGCCAATTTCCACATACCTGTTTTTCTTTAGGCCTTCTCAAGCAGCTATTCTCTCACCACTAAAAGAACAGTTTCCAGTCCTGTTGACAAGCAGCCTACTATTGTGTTCCCTTCTCTAGCAGGAACCTCTGAACTTTTCACTATCACCTAGACACACCAATACAGGGAGGAGGTTTTGGCCAGAGGTGCATTTTCTGACCAACCGCCTGAGCCATGCTGCTACTTTACCAAACTGCCCCATGATTTTGGCTTTATTTCAGAGAGCTGAAGCTGAGATATGAAACACTCCATTTCATCTCTTAGTTATGGAGCTGGCTTCATCTCACACCCATTTAAAAATGTCCTAGTCAGGGGAATGTGCCTGTGAGCGGCCTCAAAGTCCTGGTTGCATGTTAGCTTGCTAAGCACATGGGGCATTGGCATCTCTGTTTATGCCTCTGAGAGACGTCCAAATGTGCCTCATCAGAATCTGAAGGCTGAGGAAAAAGAAGGATTTGATTTATTCAGACACTATTCTCACTTCTCTGGAGGAGTTTGTATAGCATCCAGTAGGGTTAAGACAAATCTTGAGACCAGGGCTTTTGGCCCCTAAGCTGTAATAAGGCCTTGTAAGTTATCAGGGTGTTCTGAAGTTCTTTTTTACAGCAGAAAATCAAGAAGGAAGCAACAGGGTATTTTATTTTTATTTGCTGACTTACTTAAGGGAAAGGGCAGAAGTCAGAAAGTGTAATATTAAAAACCAATCATAACTTCAGCTCAGTCTCAGGAAAAAGTTTAGACCTAAAAATGGAAGAAAGTTCTTTGTTTGCTCATCAAGAAGTCAATTGAAAATAGATTAAAATACAGCCTGTATAAGAACAGCTTCCCACCTGCTTGTGAAGGCCTAAGGGAAATTATCTGAAAATGCAGAAATTGTTATACAGCTCAAACAAAAGCACTTATCTATAATTATTGGACTTATCTGTTTGTCTCAGGACCAGCAGCAACAGCTCCTGATGTTAGGAATAAATTTGGTGCTGTGATTTGTATTCTCTGCTTCTGTCTCTTCCCCCAAGATCACTCAAGAAGGACTCTGTTTATAAAAGAAAATGGTTTTCTTAACTTTACTAAATAAAGGCAGATTGAAGAGATTTGGCCAGGTAAATGAGGGAGGGAAAGAGAGCAAGAAAAATAGCCAAAAGCTCTTTGGAGAAGATTTTATTCTTTTTAATAACTTTATAGCTGGACCTTAAAAACTTTGGAAGGTCTCCTGAGAAAGTCCTTGTGTTTCTGCTATGTCCTGGCTCTCATCCTACCTATTCTGAAAAAAGATATATATATAGATAGATATATATATAATTAATGTTTGAAGCATTCAGAGAATAAACTTCCTGCTGCTAAGGCTGCATGGGCTTCTGCCAGCTTACAAGCCAATGCTGCACTGATGATCCCAGCATCAAAGGCAGAGGATAATTATCCGGTTTACATGAAGCCGAAGGAAATGGGTGCCCTGCTAGTTTGTAAGCAGTCACTGCTGGCCAATGGCCAGCAGGACTTGCCTCCATCATCTGCTCTCCAGTTTACAGCTTTCATAGAATCATAGAAATCAAGCAGGTTGGAAGAGACCTCCAAGATCATCCAGTCCAACCTAGCACCCAGCCCTAGCCAGTCAACTAGACCATGGCACTAAGTGCCTCATCCAGGCTTTTCTTGAACACCTCCAGGGACGGTGACTCCACCACCTCCCTGGGCAGCCCATTCCAATGCCAATCGCTCTCTCTGGCAACAACTTCCTCCTAACATCCAGCCTAGACTTCCCCCTGGCACAGCTTGAGACTGTGTCCCCTTGTTCTGTTGGTTGTTTCTTCTGGGAAAAGCTGTGCCTGTGCAGCTGCTACTCAAGGATGGAAGTGCTAAGTGTATGTGAGTTAAGGAGGCAATTTAGAAGTGAATAGAAGAATGCATCTCAGAGCAGGAAGGGCAGCACACAGCATTGACATCCAAGACAACCTGCCCCATAAGCTGTTGGAGGTCCTTGCTCCCTGGATTGTTGCATCTCCAGCTGCAGACGTGCATGACGCTACAGCAGTTGAGAGGAGATGAGTTGCTCCTGTGGCACAATATTGCTGTTCCTGGGTGAGAAACAAGATGCCTGTACTCCAATCCCTGCATATGGTGGCCATGCCCTGCATCTGCTGGCACTTCCATTCATTTCCAGGCTTAGAAGCTGGTGAGAGATCAGGAGTGGCCCTTATGCCAGGGTGTGAGCCATGTGCCCTGTCTTTATATCACATTTACAGATGCTGCAATGAGGTTCTCACATGCAAGTGGGCAGCCTGGAGGATGGGGCATGAGGCTCAAGCATGGGGGACAGACGGTTCCACAAAGGATATGAACGTTGGAGAGACAGGGGAGGATTGACCCAGGGGAGTAAGCTGAATGAGTGTAGGGATCAGAGCTGATCCTGGTAACTTCTAAGCCATGAAACTGTCATTTCAGAGAGGAATTACTTAGTTAATCATCAGGGGACAGATCCATTATACAATAAAAAGAAAAGCTCTGTCTGCAGGGCTTCCAAAAAAAAAAAATCAATTACTGGAAATGTTCTGCTGTGGCTCCCTGGAACCACTGTTGGCTTAACTGATTATTTCTAATTTAATACAAATCTCACACTCCCCCTCACACTTTCACCCACCTGCTTCCTGGAGGTCGACCTGATTATGCCTGTGCTTGGATAAAATCCAAAACCAGTGCTGCTGCTGCCTTTCAGAGATGGGAATTTGGCTGCTACATATTTCTGAGGACTTGCCCAGACCTTTAAGTTCAGTGCTGATCTCATCCTCCAGCCCAGAAGCAGGTCCCAGGAAATGTTCAGACCATCATCCATGCCCAAGGACAGCTCTTGTGTCTTTCTTTCTGTTTCCCCAAAGGAGATGAAAAGTCTGTACTGAGACAACAACAGCAAGCCAGTGTCCTTCCTTGGAGAAAGATCCAAGCTCTGTTCATCTTCCTCCCCCTCTCTCCTCTGTAAGCAGAATAACACAACTGTCTCGGTGCTGCAACTCTTCAGGCAAAGGTTAGGATAAATTTTTGAATCAGTTTTAGGAAAAAAATTTGATTTTCCATTAAGAGTTTTTTGCAAACATTTGGCAAGATGCTGTTTCATAAAAACATCTAAAATCAGAATCCTTGGAGGAGGAGGAGGCAGTGAGTGAGAAATGTTGGCTATAAAGCCCTGTATTTTAAGTGTCTCTCAAGGGATCTGAGATTTGTTTCACCAATACCACTGCCTCACACATCTCAGACTCCCTGGACAGATACATTTCTATGTTTTCCACCCTGGACAGTCCCACACATCCCATCAGCGACCCTGGTGTAGGTGCTTGAAGGAAGAGATGTAACTGCTTAGCAATGCAACACCATGTGCCTGGTGCGTGACAGCACATGGAGGCCAGCAGGGTGAGCCCCACAGGTCGGTTTGAAGAACTCCAGTTTCCCAGGTCACAGCAATCACCTCCTCTTGCCTCCATCAGCACCCAACCCTGCTTCTGCTGCTGAGGGGGATAATTCCACCACCCACTATGGCTGAGGAGCTGACAGGGAAAAGTCTGTATGGAAAGAAAACCTGGATAAAAAAAATCCTGATAGCTCTGGATACTTCGTAAGCATGTTTGCAAGGAAACCAGATTCTGCCTGCATGCAGCTGTAAAGGTTATTTGGGCCAAGCTGTGGCAGATGTAAAACCCATCAGTGTGCCCCTACACTCTCCTATCCCACAGGTTTCAGCCACTCACCAGCCAGCCTCCTCACTTTTCTTTCTCCAGCCATAGTGCCATGGCTTGCAAAACAAAGCACTGCACTCCATGAGGATAATGAGCAGAATGTAGTCCTTTCTGGTTTGTTTGTGGTTTTGGTCGTTGGGGGGGGGGTGGTGGTTCAGCAATTATTTAACAAAACCCAAGCCATTTGTATGGCAAGAGTGCAGCAGGCTGTGTGATGTCGACAACACAGGCCCTATGAGGAGAGGCTGAGGGAGCTGGGGGTGTGCAGCCTGCAGAAGAGGAGGCTCAGGGGGGACCTCATTGTTGTCTACAACTACCTGAAGGGAGGCTGTAGCCAGGTGGGGGTTGCTCTCTTCTCGCAGACAACCAGCAACAGAACAAGGGGACACAGTCTCAAGTTGTGCCAGGGGAGGTATAGGCTGGATGTTAGGAGGAAGTTGTTCCCAGAGTGATTTGCCTTTGGAATGGGCTGCCCAGGGAGGTGGTGGAGTCACCATCCCTGGAGGTGTTCAAGAAGAGACTGGCTGAGGCACTTAGTGCCATGGTCTAGTCGACTGGCTAGGGCTGGGTGCTAGGTTGGACTGGCTGATCTTGGAGGTCTCTTCCAACCTGCTTGATTCTGTAATTCTATGATATTTTGAAGGAGAATGATACTGAAACCAGCTTATTTTTCTTAATCTATTTGGCTTTTTTTGCTGGATTTGGCTTTTTAAATATGCAGTAGAGAGGATTCTAGGAAATGTTTTCTCTTCAGAGCCTTTTTTTTTCCTTTTCTACAGTACCCCTTTTTAAAATTCTGAGTGTGCACTTGCTCAGATAAATGTGTATCTGAACACACAAGCAATTATCCCATTTTCATATAATTAATCTTTTTTCAAGCTTCCATGTGCATTTCCTGCTCTTTTGACCATGTAATAATTAATTAACATTAATTATCTTAGATTGCACCTTCTCAGTCTACACACACATTCAATTAGAAAGGCAGGCTTTTTGCAACCCTCTTCTTTTCAGAGGGAACATCCACAAGCAGTGAAAATGTATCTAAATGTATTTGTGGTGAGGTGTGTATTTGTGGTGTTCTGAGAAACTATACCTGTTTTTCAAGAAGCACTGAAGTCAAAAATCTAAGCCACAAATCCACATGAAGTCTGACATACTTATTCTAGGGGCTGGATTTTTTCTGCCCCTTCTCCCTTGCCATCCTCATTCCCCACATCTCCAGGGCTATTTCCTTCTTGAAAGGAAGGATATTTCTTGGATAGTTCCTTCCTCTGGATACATCTCTTCCTTCAAAGTACTCTTGCTCTCTGGACCAGTTTCATTTCTTTCTTTCTTTCTTTCTCTTTCTTTCTTTCTTTCTTTCTTTCTTTCTTTCTTTCTTTCTTTCTTTCTTTCTTTCTTTCTTTCTTTCTTTCTTTCTTCCTTTCTTCCTTTCTTCCTTTCTTCCTTTCTTCCTTTCTTCCTTTCTTCCTTTCTTTCCTTCTTTCCTTCTTTCCTTCTTTCCTTCTTTCCTTCCTTCTTTCTCTCTTTCTCTCTTTCTCTGCCTGCCTGCCATCTTGTCCCATCTCCAGCTGGAGCTTGCAAACATTCATTTTAAAGCCCTTTGTGTCCCTCTGATCATCTTCAGCAGCTCTTTCTTACCACTTCATGGGCCAACAACTACAGCAGAGGACCAATACCTAACTAGCTTTATTTCTGGCAGCTGAAAGGATTTCACATTGGTACTTCTGAAAGCTGTGTATGTGCTTTGTCTCTCTGGACTAGTGCTCTGGTTTCCTTCACAGGCTACATGCCCATTCATTGCAGGGACAGGGGTCTGGGCAGACTCTCCTGGAAGTGTGAGACATGCATGGCCAAACCATCTCACCACCTTCAGCCAAGTCCTGCAGGAGTGAGACTGGAATACGCTGTGATAATTAGGGATGAGAGGGGAAGGAAAATTGCCACTCCCAGATAGCCAGTGTTATCCAGATGCCACATAAACCCAACCACAAGTCAGTAAGAAAGCAAAGAGTGCAGAAAGCCTCGACAGTGCTACTCAGCAGGGAGGGAAGTGGCTGCATGATTTTCCTAGAAGACAGACCACAGAAGGCAGTGCCCGTGGGACTGAACCTTTTGAAGCACCAGCAGGAGGAGATGAATCATTGGGGCATTAAAAGAAAAAAGAAAAGAGGAAAGAGAAAAAAAAGCCCAGACATCTAACCTGCAGCTGTGCAGATGAGCATGGTAGCAGCAACACTGGAGATGAGTCATCTGCCACCTGTGCTTTCTCAGCTGCTCTCTATGGGAAGCAGCCGGTGCCAAAGGCACTGCTGCCTGGGCCCTGCACCCACATTCCAGAGACCATCATAATCCCCCCGGGGAGGGTGGAGCAAGCCAGAAAGAGCAGAATTTGTGTCCTGCTTCATCTCTGTATCCCTCAGTCAGATGCTGGTCACTGATCCATGTTTTGGGTGCTTATGCTGTGTGTACATGGATGCCTGCAGGGAGGTGCCTGTTTGTGTGACTGCCTATAGAGTCACAGAATCATTTAGGTTGGAAAAAGCCTCTAAGATCAAGTCCAACCATCAGCCTAACACCATCATGCCCACTGTGCTAGTTTGGAGCAGGCTAGAATGTTTTGGTGAGAAGAACTAGATTACAGGCTGTGGAAAGGAAACAATGGTGATGTCTACTTTGCTCATGCTGAGAAGTATAGGAACAAGAAATAAACATTAGATAACACTCAGCACCACTCTCACTGGGGCTGCTGGCTGAGCTGCATCTCTCTCTAACCTCACCCTCCAGATTGGGCTAACCCACTTTGCTTCTTAACCTCTGTCTGAACCTCCATTCTTCCTTGGGACTGGGGTAAGGTTGAGAGGGGCAGGGGGAAGGTGAAGGGGCAGTTGAGAGCCCCTCCTGGGGACTCAGGTTTCTGGGAGGGGAGTTGTGTTTCTGTATTACCTTTTCCCTTGTACATTTCTGTCTATAACTGCATATACTGTAAATATCTGCTTGTATATTGTGCCAGCTGTAAATATAAGCTTCATTCATATTTCCAGAGCTGGTTGAGTCTAGTCTGGGGGGGGGGGGGGCAAGGAACACCCAAACCATCACACCCACTAAACCATGTCCTGAAGTGCCATGTTTACATGTTTTCTGAATAGCTCTGGGGACAATGACTCCACCACCTCCCTGGGCAGCCTGTTCCAATGCTTGCCCACTCTGTCAGGAAAGAAATGTTTCCTAATATCCAACCTAAATCTGCCCTGGTGCAACTTGGGGCCATTTCTTCTCACCATACATGCCTGATTTGGCAGCTCTTGGGACTGAGTGCTGTTTGTGGCTTCTGAGAAATTGAGGGTCCTTAAGGCATAGGTCACAGGTCTGTCACCCAGAGGAGGGAGAGAGATGTTCCCTCTGCTCTCCAAGCTAGGATGAAGCTCTGGCAGCTGTTAGTATTAGTACAGGACTAGACTTTAACTGTCTGTGGCTACCACAGGATACTCACCCTGGAAATAACTTTTCATAGAATCACAGAATCAAGCAGGTTGGAAGAGAGCTCCAAGATCAGCCAGTCCAACCTAGCACCCAGCCCTAGCCAGTCAACTAGACCATGGCACTAAGTGCCTCAGCCAGGCTTTTCTTGAACACCTCCAGGGATGGTGACTCCACCACCCCCCTGGGCAGCCCATTCCAATGCCAATCACTCTCTCTGGCAACAACTTCCTCCTAACATCCAGCCTAGACCTCCCCTGGCACAACTTGAGACTGTGTCCCCTTGTTCTGTTGCTGGTTGCCTGGCAGAAGAGACCAACCCACACCTGGCTACAGCCTCCCTTCAGGTAGCTGTAGACAGCAATGAGGTCCCCCCTGAGCCTTCTCCAGGCTAAACACCCCCAGCTCCCTCAGCCTCTCCTCTCAGGGTTTTTGCTCCAGGCCTTTCTTCAGGAAATGCTCTTTCTCCAGTAAAATGCACATATTTACTAGAAAGGGTACCACAAAACAAGCCAACTCCTCACGTCACCATCAGTGGGCCCCGAGCAAAGTCTCCTGCACTCCAGGCCCATGCTCCTTCCCCTCCATCTTATGCCTTCCTGAGCATGCTTGGCCCAGTTGCCCTCCCTGGCCCTGTCTCCACACAGCAGGTTCATCATCTCGGCAGCATTTTGTGGTGTTCTGTAGGCATCACTTCCTCAGGTAAAGCTCCTTCCCTCTGAAGGGAAAGCCCCTTTCTGTGGCAGCAGCCATTTCCTCCCCAGACAGGTGCTGCAAGAAATAAACCTGGCCTCTAGGAACAGATGCAGCTGTAAAGCCTCCACACTTGTCCCCACAGCTGGAGGCTCTGCCGTGGTGGGGAGGGCATCTCCAGCATCCCTCTGCCCTCAGCAAATGCAGGAGGTCAGGGAAGAGGGGAGAGGTGTAAGAGCTGCCATTTCAGTATAGTTCCTCACAGGGCAGAGGGAGGAAGCCCAGTGAGGGGTGAAAGATATGCTGAGGAAGGCTCCAGGTGGGAAACCTCCAGACCTATTGTTCCAGCTAAAATCACAAGCCTACATACATACATATTTTGTATACATCTACATTATACATCTGTATACAGGTATTTACATACATCTGTAGCAGCCAGCAGGTCAAGGGGGGAAGTTCTGCTGCTCTACTCTGCTTTGGTGGGACCTCGCCTAGAGTATCACATCCAGCTTTGGAGTCTTTAGTACAAGAAGGACATGGATCTGTTTGAGCTGGTCCAGAGGAGGCCACAAAAATGACTGAGGGGTTGGAAAACCTCTTCTATGAAGATAGGCTGAGAAAGCTGAGGCTGTTTTGCATAAAGAGAAGGCTCCAAGGAGACCTTATTGCAGACTTTCAGTATGTAAAGGGAACCTGAAAGATGGGGACAAGTCCTTTTTAGCAGGACCTGTTGCAACAGAACAAAGAGTGGTGGTTTTAAACTAAAGGAGGTTTAGACTAGACATAAGAATGTCTTACATAGATATAAATGTCTTACAATGAGGGGTGGCAAGACACTAGAACAGGTTGCCCAGAGAGGTGATATACATCCTGCTCTTGAAAACATTCAAGGTCAGGTTGGCCAGATCTAGTTGAAGATGCCCCTGTTTATTTCAGGAAGGTTGGACTGGATGATCTTTAAATGGCCTTTCCAATGCAAACCATTCTATGATTCTGTGACTATGATTCTGTGTATACACCATTCTTGCTCAATCTCCCTTCAGGTTCCCCATTGCCAATGTCCCAAGCACAAACCTGATAGCTGTCACCTCCTTCTCCCAAAAGAGCTGCTGCAGGCAGCAGAAGCAGGCACTGATGTCACTGCTTGTGTCCTCAAGCAAGAGAGTGTGACACTGAGTGGGGAGCAGCAAGAAGATCCCCCCCCCGGAGCGCATCTTGACCTTCCCTGCTGGCACTGGGACACCATGCTCTTGACATCAAAGTGGGGGTTGCTGCCTCTTTTCCAGGTGTTGTTGTTCTTTGCTTTTTTCCTGGAGGGAAGTCATCTAAATTTTGCAGCTTTTCCTTTTCCTCTGCAGTTTCCCCTCCCTGTGCTGCAAACAACAGCCTTCCTAAAAATAGCAGCCCTTTCTTCCTTGATGTTGCCGATGGTTGGGCCTGCTGGTTTGACAGCACACGGGGTGAGGAATGCCTGCATCTCATGCCAGCTTCTGCTTTGGCCAAGAGCAGGGTAGTCTAACCCAGGTGAAGACTGGAGTGCTCTGATGCTCACAGAAGGAACTGACCTCCCTGTCCACTGATTTTTCACAAGCTGAAAGATCAAAACTACTTCTCATGTCCTGCACTTGGGAAGGAATAATAAACTGTGCCAGTACAGGCTGGGAGGTGATCTGCTGGAGAGCAGCCCTGTGGAGAGGGACCTGGGAGTGCTGGTGGATAACAAGTTAACCATGGGATAGCAATGTGCCCTTGTGGCCAAGAAAGCCAATGGGATCCTGGGCTGTATTAAGAAGAGTGTGTCCAGCAGATCAAGGAAGGTTCTTCCCCTCTACTCTGCCCTGGTGAGACCTCAGCTTGAATACCGTGTTCAATTTTGGGCTCCCCAGTTGAAAAGGGACAGGGATCTGATGAAGAGTGTCCAGCAGAGGGCTACAAGGACCATAAGGGGACTGGAGGGCATGGCTGATGAGGAGAGGCTGAGGGACCTGGGGCTGCTTAGTCTGGAGAAGAGAAGACTGAGAGGGGATTTAATAAATGTTTATAAACATCTGAGGGCTGGGGGTCAGGAGTGGGGGACAGGCTCTGCTCACTTGCTCCCTGGGATAGGACAAGGAGCAATGGGTGTAAGTTGCAGCACAAGAGGCTGCACCTCAACACAAGGGGGAACTTCTTTATTGTGAGGGTCACATAGCACTGGAACAGGCTCCCCAGAGAGGTTGCAAATTCTCCTTCTCTGGAGACTTTCAAGGCCTGTCTGGACATGTTCCTCTGTGATCTGTGCTACACTGTGTGGTCTTGCTCTGGCAGGAGAGTTGGACTCAATGATTTCTTTGGGTCCATCCCAATCCCTAATATCTTCTGATCCTGTGATGTAACAGGAATGAAGAGGTTTACGTTGCAGGAGATTGATGAGGAGCACATTGAAGCTGTATTCTGAAGTCATTAGCCTGGTGTTCAGCTGATGGTTCTGACTGCTCCTGGAACATCTCAGAGCATCTACCAAAATGCCTTTTGGTTCTGCTAGGCCTCCTACATCTGAGGATGTATGGCCTTTAGGCAAGCCCAGCATTCATTTACCACCTCAGCCTCCCTTGTGACCATTTTGGTCAGATGAGATTAAAGCAAACTGCTCAGCCCTTCTCTGCCAGGCCATGCACTTGGGTTTGAAGGATGGTTTTCACCTCACTAGGAAGCTGGCCAAACGATGCACCAACACCCAGGGGCATCTCTGCCTCTCAGATGGCTCAAAAATGGTTTTTCCTTTCATGGAGGAAATGTGCACCCCAAAGCACCCCTCCAGTCCTGGAGAAGGAGAAGGCAGAAGCATGCAATAGCTCTCCTTGCCTAGAGATGTGTGCAGCCTCTCTCAGGAGGCAGTCAATAGGATTACCGTGGTTCATTACAGGCAGAAGTGAAGCTGCCAGGTTTTATTTGCTTATATAGATTTTGGTGTGCAAAGTAACACTCAGGAGCTAAAGTTTGCTGGGCAAATTATTTGCCTCACACTAGGTTAATGATTTCTAACCAGACAGCTATGCTGGGGTTCCCACGCTGACAACCTGTTTTCAGAGAAGGTGGTTACAATTCACCGCGTCATGGAGCCATGGCCAGAAATCAAAACATACTCCCTCTGGACAAGGCTTCACAAAATGCTGCAAGGCATTTCCAGCATTTCATCTGGGCTGCCCTTGTAAGCTGGAGGAGCTAGGGAGGAAGGCAAGAGGCTCAAGAGAAGCCCTGTTCTCTTTGCTAGCTACTCATGGCAGTGCTGGGCTGTGCCACTGAGGTCCAGCATTGCATGACAGACTTCAGAAGGGGCTGTCAGGGAGGAGTTCTCCCTGATCTCCCCCAGGAAGAGCAAAAGTGTTTGAGGAGGACCAAGCTCCCCACCCATGTTAGACCACCTTCTCTTCACCTCTCTTTCTGGGGAAAGATTGTATATCCTTGTGCCTGATGCAAATCCCAGCTCGATGAGCAAGCTCTCCCCATGTCCTTTGCACTACCCTCTGGGGCTAGGAAGCCCCCTGAAAATGCCTGTGGGAATGCTGGCATGACTTTCTTCAACATCTCCTTGGAGCTGGGGGTGGAGAAATTAAAAATCAGTATGGAATGAGGGCTATGAATGAGGAGACAGGTGGGAGCAGCAGGCTGATGTCCCACACACAGAGCAAGGTTCACCCTTCCTTGTTGCTGCTCTTGCTGTGGGCTACAGAAGACCCAAATCAGGCTGTTGGCACTGAGTCCTGCAGGAGATCAAAGCTTTCCCCACGCTGTCCACTGGGAATTGTGATCTTCTCATCAGAGCAAGATGAAAAGCCTCAGCCCAAGCACTGCTGGATTTTTCTAAATGAGACTCTAAGGGGGTGCCAGCCTATCTGCTGAGAGCAGACTTGCTGGCTGCAAGTGTAACAGGATGCAGAAGAGTCAGATGAGAGTCCAGGGAGAGCACCAGGAGGTGCAGTATTAGAGCCATTGCCATTTGCAACCTGCGCTAAGGACCGGATGATGGTTTGCACTGATTCGTGCTGGCTTCGGTGTCCAGAGAGCAGAGCTTCCTGCTCAAAACTGGGAGAGACCACTGGGAGTTTCACTGTCTGAGGGCTGCTTTCTCCTTCATGTCAAATAAGTATCTTAGCAAAGAACAAAAACCTGTCACACACAAAAAAAGTCAAGTCTGCAGACCGTGTGCTCAAACTATGAGCATTTCGTAGGCAACTTCCTACCCAACAGCGTGACCCTGGGACCCAGACAAACACACCTGCAGGACCCAGTAGGGTTAATGCCATTGAAATCCAGCCATTCAAAAAGCCCCAAAAGGAGAGAAGAGGTTTCTGCTGTGCAGTGCTGCCTCCCTCTGTGGGAAAATCCCTCTCTAAAGCCCTTCCTCTTGTGACAGTGAACTCTGCTGCCCTTTTAAGTTAAGTATGTTAAAGCCCACACAGGCTGGGCCATGCTGGCACTCCCCAAGATTCCTCCTCTGACTTTAAAGAGCCCATCTATTTAAATTTTTAACATTTCTCTATGCCAATCAGTGCCTTCCTCAGGACAGCCACCCTGAGGGATTCTCTAGCCTTATGGTCATCCTTGACCAGCACCACTTTGGGAAGACGTAAAATTGTAGACTTGTTTTGGTTGGAAAAGTCCTCTAAGACCATCAAGTCCAATACCACCATGGCCATCAAACCATATCCTGAAGTGGCACATCTACAGGGCTTCTGAACAACTCCAGGACAGTGACTGCACCATCTCTCTAGGCAGCCTGTTCTAATGCCTGGCCACTCTGTCAGGGAAGAATTTTTCCCTAATATCCAACCAAAACCTGCCCTGGCACAACTTGAGGCCATTTCCTTCCATTCTATCACTTGATATCAGGGAGAAAAGACCAGCCCTTACCTCACTCCAACCTCCTTTTCTTCAGGCTAAACCCTCACCTCAGGAGAAGCAGCATCAAACCAAGCAGGCAGGTGGGGATGGCCACACACTGTGTGCACACTCCCAGTCACACATACAAGACTCAGGAGTGAGTGTGAGGTTAAGTGGTGACAGCTCAGTGCCTATTGTTCAGCACCTAGCAGCAGGAAGAGTGTCAACACTTTTTTTCCTGGGGGCTTGGAAATAGATTTTGTTAATTCCCACCTAGCACCTCCTTTGGGATGAAGCCTGGCATGTTGCAAGTGTATTTTCACAAGTCTACTGGCAGAGGGAAAGCCCAAAAGTGAAGTAGGAAAATCTTGGGGGAAAAACAACAACCTCCAACAACCTGGAAATGACATTGCAAGTGGTGGATTTACTAGAAGAGACAGGCCCAGCCCTTCAGAAGCCTGCAGCATCCCACTCAGGACACCTGGATTGCTTTTTCTCACTTCACTGGGCAGCAGTGCTGATGGCATCCTGCTTGCTCCATGCTCAGGAGAGTCA
Source organism: Pogoniulus pusillus (assembly GCF_015220805.1). Classification (NCBI taxonomy): domain Eukaryota; kingdom Metazoa; phylum Chordata; class Aves; order Piciformes; family Lybiidae; genus Pogoniulus; species Pogoniulus pusillus. The sequence goes on from NC_087272.1 coordinate 7,483,241, forward strand.
AAATTTGGGAGCCCTTAAAACAGAGGTGGGTTTAGAGCACAGGAAAAAGGAGATAGATGCAGGCCCTCCAATTCATCAACTTTCCTGGGGTGGAAATGTCTTTAAAAGAAGCTTTGCACAGCTGCAACCAGCTCCCACCAGGAAGAAGACTATCACTTTTCTGTGGGTCCAGAGGGTGGGCTGGGAAAATGACTGAGAAAGGGAGCAGGGGATAGGAAGGAAGGAAGGAGAAGGAGAGGGAGGACTGGGGCAAGATGAAGCCAGGACAAGCTCTTTACCCAGCAGGTTTCATTAAACCTCACACTTCATACACTGGTCAGTGTGCCTGGCCCATGCTGGGACTAACCCTGACCCATTGGTGATCTACACTTACCCCAAGAGCCAGGGCTTTGCAGTCACTTGGTTTCCCAGAATCTTCTCCTTTGAAAGAGAACCCATAAAGCTGCAGCTGGATTTGGAGAAACTTCAAGCAGTCACTACCCACTCAACCCCCAGATGGTTCAATGCAAGGAATGCAAAAGTTATCACAAAAGGAATGAAAAGAGAACAGATTTTAAAGCCAATCTTGCAGGCCATTGCTGACCAGATTGTAGGGCTTTGGTATTTCTTTTAATACCTGACAGCTCAGTTGCACACTCCCCTGCTGCAGCATCACAGTCAGGAGGAAACAACACTCCACTCAACACAGCTACCTTAAACACTCCAGAGTAGATACATTATGTCCCAAGCAGCCACCAGGCTCTCTCCCTGGTGGCCTCTGCCATGAGCAGTCCCACTAGAAACACAGGAGACCAGGCTGTGGGGCACCAGACCATCCACAGGGAGGATGGGAAAGCTCCCAAAGTAGGAAAACTTCTGCCAGGTCCACAGGGATAGGAAGACTATCAATGCTTCCCTTCAGATTATTGCAGATGCTAACCAGAACCAAGCTGTGGCTGTGTGGCATCCCATGATGGCCTGCCCTTTGCTCTGGCAGGCAAGCATTTGCCCTTTGGCTTTCTTTCAGCACCATCTTCTACCCCAGGCCAGCACTGTCACCTGAAAGGGAACAGCCAGGAGCTGGGATTGCATTACCTCCTAACTAGCAGCTCACCACCACACATAGGAGCTGAAAACAAGGCAGGGAAGCAAAAGAGGAGGTAGGGAGAGAGTCATTTGAATAATGCAAACACCTTGCAGCTGTTGGATCAAGAGGACACACACATACACACACAGAGGAAGTCTCTCTACTCCCTTGTTTATCTTCCCTCCCAAAGATACCACTGCAGACAGGCACAGGTTAAAAGGGGTTGGAGACATCATTAGAACAGGCTGTCCCCTCTGGCCACCAGGCAATGCACATCAGGTACAGCAATGGGCATGAGAAGGCTTCAGACAGCTCAAATTCCTGTAACAAAACTATGGATCTGGGAGAAAAATACCAGGAAGTTTAAATAGATCAAAACACAAACCACACTAATCCTAGATGATGTCTGTCTCCAAGACCAGATTCTGCCCTCCCTGCCTTTGCAAAGCTTATCCTCACTGAGAATCACAAATTCCAACCTGTACTGAAGCCCCCACTGACAAGATACAATTTGTTGCTCAAGACCTTTGCCAAGGAAGATCAGCACAAAAGAGCCAGAAGCTGATGAGTGTTACCTGCTGGGAAAACATTGTGCTCAAAGTGCAAGAGGAGTGAAAGGGAAATGATGAGCAATGCGGAACATGTGAGTCTCGCCCAGGTTTGGAGTGAAGAGATATTATGTTCATCAGCTGCAAACTTTGAAGCTAAGATGTCTTTGCTGAGAGCATTTATGCACAGATAGGTACATATCCTGTCACTCATCTAATACAGGCACCAATCTACATGTATGATAAGTCCAAGTGCCAGGTTCTGCACTTCGGCCACAACAACCCCATGCAGCACTACAGGCTGGGGACAGAGTGGCTGGAGAGCAGCCAGGCAGAGAGAGACCTGGGGGTACTGGTTGACAGTGGCCAAACATGAGCCAGCAGTGTGCCAGTTGGCCAAGAAGGCCAATGGCATCCTCTCTTGTGTCAGGAATAGTGTGGCAGACAGGACCAGGGAAGACATTCTGCCCTTGTATTCAGTGCTGGTCAGGCCACAGCTTGAGTCCTGTGTCCAGTTCTGGGCCCCTCAATTTAATAAAGATGTTGAGGTGCTGGAACATGTCCAGAGAAGGGCACCAAGGCTGGTGAGGGGGCTGGAGCACAGCCCTGTAAGGAGAGGCTGAGGGAGATGGGGGTGTTTAGCCTGGAGAAGAGGAGGCTCAGGGGTGACTTCATTGCTGTCTACAGCTACCTCAAAGGAGGTTATAGCCAGGTGGGGTTGGTCTCTTCTCTTAGGCACCCAGTGACAGAACAAGAGGACTCAGTCTCAAACTGCACCAGGGCAGGTTTAGCCTGGATGTTAAGAAGAAGTTCTTCACAGAAAGAGTGACTGACATTGGAATGGGCTGCCTGGGGAGGTAGTGGAGTCACCATCCCTGGAGGTGTTTAAGAGGGGGCTGGATGAGGCACTTAGTGCCATGGTTTAGTTGATTAGAAGGTAATAGGTTGGACTCCGTGATCCTAAAGGTCTTTTCCAACCTGGTTAATGCTGTGATTCTATGATGTCTACCTTTGCCTTCAGTGCACCTGACATGGCTAAATGTCTTAGCAGCTGCCCAGAGCTGCTACAAGCACCAGCCTGAGCAAACATCAGCACTACTGCCCATTCATTTCCTCTAATGCAATTAGAACAGATTAACATGGGTGACTAGATGTGAAAGACAATTGCACCTCGCCTTCTCCGTCCCACCCGCCTTTATTAATTTGAGTCCTGCCTCTTTCATCAACTTGTTGCTCTCTTGACCTCCCTCAGATGGAACACCCTCTGTTTTGTTGCTTGAAGATTAGGAAGAGGTCTGGCAGGGAGGGACAGCCAACTGAAGAAGTCAGTCACAGGAGCCTCATGGCTACAACCCATGAATTTTCTTTCACTAAGCAAGACACAGGCAGAAGCTTCATAGGCTCACTACTGAGCTGGCAGCCAACTCTCTTGGCTCCTTCAGCAGTCCCTGGCTTCAAAAGTCTTCAAAAGACTATTCAATTCATGCCATTACAGGGTTGTTTGTTTTTTTTTTTTGGGGGGGGGGTGGTATCTTGCACTGTAGCTCTTCACTCTTGAACACCAGGCATGTGCTCACTGGATAGACTTCCAGTGACAGGGCAGACATCTTCAGGTGAACTGCTCCCATCAGGCTCTAATCACAGTAACAGCACAGAGGATTTAAAATCATGATCCATGTACCACACAATTATCTCACCTGACCTCTCATCCAGCACTGCTTTTAGGTAACCAGCTAAAGCATTGCAGCATATCTTTTAGACAAATCCTTGATAGAAAGGTGCTGCCACATCTCCTGCTAAATTGCTCCACAGTTGAGGAAGAGATGCCACTTATTCTTAAAAACAACCTGTCAGACTGAACTGGCTTAGCTTTACCTCCTGTTTGCTGTGTTTTCCATTCTGTCTTCATCTGCCCAATTAAAACACTGCCAGGATTGTTTCTCTTTGTTGATCTCTGAGGACTGTGATTTTAACCTTGCTTGTTAAAAATTAAGTAGGTTGAATTTCTTTACATGTCTTAGAGGGAAACAAGTTTTTTTTCTGACCTCAGAAAAAAAAGTCAGGAACTGATAGCAAGCTGGCAGGTCTTCTCTGAGTCCTTTACAACCTGTCAGCATCACCTGGGTGTGTTCACAGAATCACAGCATTAACCAGGTTGGAAAAGATTTCTAGGATCATCAAGTCCAACCTGTCACCTAACCCTTCTAATTAACTAACCCATGGCACTAAGTGCCTCATCCAGCCTCCTCTTGAACACCTCCAGGGATGGTGACTCCACCACCTCCCTGGGCAGCCCATTCCAATGCACAACTTCTCCCTCCCGCCCTCAAACAGGTAGAGCCTTCCAGTAATTATTTCGACTGCTCCTTCTTCATATTGCCCATCAGAATCTTATTTTGTTAATTTGACTACATATATACATACTTCTGTCATACTTGCATACTTAAAATTGCTGAAAGTACCTCTGAAGCTGAGCTTTGTTGGATTGTCATCTCTGTACATCAAATAATGTTTTACATCTGAGTCGCTCCTCAGTTTACAACTAGTCACATTTTTTTCAATGCACACTTTGGTATTGCAGATCCATTCCACTCTCTAGCACCCCAGGAAAAAATGACATAAATTGTGTCCCTTTTTTCACATGTGTAACTCTGTGAGCATTGGCAGCCCATCAAATGGCTATCTCCACTATTTACGTTACTCTCAACACCCAGATTTTATCTTCTCTATGTTGTCCAGCTGGGATGCTGTTGTGAGACTGACAGTTCTATGGCGACAGAGTGGCTGGAGAGCAGCCAGGAAGAAAGGGACCTGGGGGTGCTGGTGGACAGTAGCTGAAGATAAGCCAGCAGCGTGCCCAGGTGGCCAAGAGAGCCAATGGCATCCTGGCCTGCATCAGGAACAGTGTGGCCAGTAGGACAAGGGAGGTTATTCTGCCCCTGTACTCAGCACTGGTCAGGCCACACCTTGAGTGCTGTGTCCAGTTCTGGGCCCCTCAATTCAAGAGAGATGTTGAGGTGCTGGAAGGTGTCCAGAGAAGGGCAACAAGGCTGGTGAGGGGCCTGGAGCACAAACCCTATGAGGAGAGGCTGAGGGAGCTGGGGGTGTTTAGCCTAGAGAAGAGGAGGCTCAGGGGGGACCTCATTGCTGTCTACAACTACCTGAAGGGAGGCTGTAGCCAGGTCGGGGTTCGTCTCTTCTCGCAGACAACCAGCAACAGAACAAGGGGACACAGTCTCAAGTTGTGCCAGAGGAAGTCTAGGCTGGATGTTTGGAGGAAGTTGTTGCCAGAGAGAGTGATTGGCATTGGAATGGGCTGCCCAGGGAGGTGGTGGAGTCACTGTCCCTGGAGGTGTTCAAAAAAAGCCTGGCTGAGGCACTTAGTGCCATGGTCTGTTTGGCTGGACAGGGCTGGGTGCTAGGTTGGAGTGGATGATCTTGGAGGTTTCTTCCAACCTGGCTGATTCTATGATATTCTATGATACTCTATGATATTCCTGAGCCTCCTAGAAATGTCCATAATCTGCACAACTTGATGGAAACATGGGTCTGAGAAGGTTTGCGGGTAGCTTCCAGGTCCACCCTTTACCCACAAGAGTGGACATATCCTGACAGCTTCTGCCAAGCTGGTGCAATATCTTCTCTAGGCAACTTGTTTCGGCACAGAACTGTCTTTATTAGTCCTGGCACAGTAGCTGTGGATGTGCTCTGCTGCCAGTTATTTCAGGTTTCCCTGCTCTGTTTCCAGAGGATGCAAAGCGCAGTCAGTGCTCAGTGTTTTCACAGGGTTTAACACAGAGCAGACAACTTACCACAGCCTCATGGCTGCCAAAATCCAGATTCAGCAGTCTCAAACCCTTTTTTGCTATATAAGCTGTCACTCCTGCAGACCATCTCTGAACTCCCTTATCTAATGTGTTACTGAAAGTGCAGCTCTCCAGCTGGCTGCTTTTCCCCACCTGAAGTGTCATCAAACTGTGAACAGCAGAGGATACCTTCCCATGGCAAATACACCGCAGGAGCCAGTTTGCCCTTGGGCAGCCTTGTAGAGCTGCTGGCTCCAGAGCAGCACCCACTGATGTCTTTGGAGCCTTTTTTGGCTGTATATCACTGGTGTCCCCAGGCACACTGAGCCTGTGCCCCTCTCAGGTACACTCCCTCTGTGGGCAGGAAGTGAATGAAGTCCTTCATTGCCAGCCGGTGACTGTTTAACAGCTGCTTATGCCACAGCTTCCCAAATACTTCCCTTCCAACCAACTGGGCTATAACAACCCACCTTTTGACACCCTCTATTTTTAACTCTTTATCTCCAAACTCACTTGATAAATCTTCCTCTTGCTTCCTCCTGAGCATCAGAACAGCCTTTCTTGGTATTCACTGCAGAATTTAACCCCTGTTTTCTCTGCTTAGTTTTGCTAAATCAGACATGCCCTTCTCTACCCATCTTCCCAAGCTGTCATCTGTCCCCTAGAGTCTCCACGGTGCCTATTAAATCCTGACTTGTTTCTGTGCTGAGTATCCAAACATTTCCTGTTTATTTTCTGCACTTCTGGCATGATTTCTGAAGGAATTAAAACAAAATCTGTTTATCTTTGCTAAATCCCTCTGCTGATAAGGGTATTAGTGATCTTTTTAAAAGCAGAAAGGCAAGGCAAAATGGGACTAGAAGTAAAATTCTCAGAAGCAGATCTCTAATTTGAGATGCCCTTAAAGCACTCAGCATCTGAGATTTCTGAAAATAGGAAAACCCCTCATCCTCTAACATTCATACCCCTTAAGCTGCTTCAGGTTAGGGATCTCTGATCATTGGCACCCCCCCACACTTCTTTGGCACTGCAGGAAACTGAGGTTGCTGTCACAGAGGCAGAGAGCTGATCCACAGCATTTTCCTGGATGGAACTAAAGTAAATACAGAGCAGGCTGTGTGATAATCAGTCTGCAGCCACAGATAATCTCATTCTCTTACAGCAATCACTTTTTGATACATCTTCTAATTATTCAGCGATGGAATTAGCAAGACAGAGATTTTCCCAGCAGCTACAGATGATTGTTTTCTGCTTTTTAACAGCACCATGGAATATTTTTTTTCCTGCTCTCTCCACACCCCATTAAGGGAAGGAGAAGATAGGGCAGGTTGTCATCACCAAGAGTCACTACATCTATTTCTCATTTTGACAGTCAGTGACATATTACACTGGAGGCACCAGCTGCCTGGAAAGGTGCATGACGCTGGTTTAGGGCTGACCATGGGCCACGCTTTAGCTGCCAGCCCCCAGCCCTGCCCCAAGGCACCTGCCAGTACCAGTGACCAGGAGCGAGTCCCGCTTGCTGCCACATATTCCCACTGTCTGCTGAAAAGGGACTTGAGATGGTACATTAGGCCCAAAGAGAAAGGCTGGCAAAACTGAACACTGCACCAGTGAGCTGTGAAAGGCAGCCCAGCTTTTCACCTCTGTCCAAGGCCCCCAGAAGAAGACTGAATTTGGAGGTTGGTTTTTTTTTTAAGTTACATAAGGTGGCCAAAATTTCTGCTAGTGCATTGTAGCTGCAGTGCCCTACCAGGCTATTCTTTACTTCAAAGCCTCAGACAAAAAGGTACCATTTAACACTTGTATTGTGGTGACTGCATGTCTGATGTACCTCTGCATCTTTCAGTAGGTTTTTTCCTGCAGCTTTTTGAGGAAGGAAGACAGTATATCACATCCCCACAGTCACAAAAAAAAACCCAACACAAACAAATAAAACCCCAACCAAACAAAAAACCCAGAATGAACAGGAGGAAAGGGACCTGGGGGTACTGGTAGATAGTAGCTGAAGATGTGCAGTGTGCCCAGGTGGCCAAGAGAGCCAATGGCATCCTGGCCTGTATCAGGAACAGTGTGGCCAGTAGGACAAGGGAGGTTATTCTTCCCCTGTACTCAGCACTGGTCGGCCACACCTTGAGTGCTGTGTCCAGTTCTGGGCTCCTCAATTCAAGAGAGATGTTGAGAGGCTGGAATGTGTACAGAGAAGGGTGACAAGGCTGGTGAGGGGCCTGGAGCAGAAACCCTCTGAGGAGAGGCTGAGGGAGCTGGGGGTGTTTATCCCGGAGAAGTGGAGGCTCAGGGGGGACCTCATTGCTGTCTACAACTACCTGAAGGGAGGTTGTAGCCAGGTGGGGGTTGGCCTCTTCTCCCAGGCAACCAGCAATAGAACAAGGGGACACAGTCTCAAGTTGTGCTGGTGGAGGTCTAGGCTGGATGTTAGGAGGAAGTTGTTGGCAGAGAGAGTGATTGGCATTGGAATGGGCTGCCCAGGGAGGTGGTGGAGTCACCGTCCCGGGAGGTGTTCAAGCAAAGCCTGGCTGAGGCACTTAGTGTCATGGTCTGGTTGGCTGGACAGGGCTGGGTGCTAGGTTGTACTGGATGATCTTGGAGGTCTCTTCCAACCTGGTCGATTCTATGATTCCCCAAGCTGCAAAACTCCAGGCTATTGCCAGGTAGTGTCCAAATCCCAACCTCTTGCCCACAAATTGCTACAGGGTTGACTTCCTGCTTAAGAGAGTAGCAGGCACACAAGAGAAAAAAATCAAAGCAAGCTGACAACTCAACTAGGGCCACAGGCAAGCTGCTCTGCCAGGGAAAGAAATCAAACCAGATGAAGGCAGCTATAACATCTTCTTTGTGCACTGCTTCTAGATTAGAAAACCTGCACTAATGAGATCATGAGTACACAAGCACTTACATTGCTTTTGAGTGCTGTTAACTGCTTAAATGCATGCTGCAAAGCAGTTAGCTGTGCAAGTAGCTTTTATTTGTAGGGCAAAATTGATTTCAAGAGAATTTAACTTGATTTAGTTTTGCTTGCACTAAGGGTATGAACAAAAGTGACACAGGCACTGAGAGCTCCCAAATCATGGGTGCAATGGCAGCCCTGTGATTAGGTTTGAGTTTCTCATCTGGGTGTGCTGGGAGGAGGGAAATCAACAAGCCACATCAACAAGCTGGGCACACAGCTAAGGCTTCTTCTGAATTCCAGCATTTGCTGTATTGCAGCCTGGGTCATAGAATGGTTTGGTTTGGGAGACCTTAAAGATCATCTAGTTCCAACCACCCTGCCATGGACAGGCACACTTCCCACTAAACCAGGTTGCTCAAGGCCTCATCCAGCCTGGTCTTGAACTCCTTGCTGGTGTGTCACCCGTTTTAGCTGTCTCGTCAGCCCTTGCTGCTTTTCCCTCAGTGCCTTTCCCCTTGCAGGTCTTTCTTAGGAGCCAGCTTTCATACTTAGCAGGAAATCACAGGCTGCATTTCAAAGGGTGGCACATCTTCTTGGCTTGCCCAAGTCAATGGCAAAACTTCTACTTGTGAGATGAGCCTCCTAAAATGACCAAATCCCTGAAATCTAAAGTTGCATGTTTAATTTATATGTTAGAAAATATCTGACTAGAAGTGATGCCAGCAGACATCAAGCTGACCTGAAACACAGCCAGCTTTCCTCACTGCCTAAGAATAGGCACAGGAAGCCTTTCTTCAGATGTCTAATTTTAAAATGTGGTTGCACCAGGCAAGTGTTCATCCTCTACTGCCCCAACTTTCCAAAGAAGCTGGAGCTGGTTTCCAAGGAGAAAAGACATTGAGCACCTTTCAGGCACCAGCAGCCACAGGAATTTAGCCCTTTTTCATTCCTCTTCAGTTTGTAGGGAACCAAAAGTCATTTGCAGGGATGGAGAACAGAGCAGCCTTTGAAAACAAACCACCATTCAGGTTGGGATGCTTCTTGGTAAAGCCAAGAAGGAGGCTTGGGAACAACATTATGTTGGCTGGAGCCAAATTCTGCTAAGATCCCCATTGGAAACAGAAGCACAGAAGCCTTCTGCACTCATTCCCACTTCCCATAGGCACTGCTCACACAGCTACCAATGGTTTATAGGCAAGGAATCCTCCTCCATCATCCCCACTGGTGGAGACCAAGGAAAGCATGTAGGAGACAGCATGTTGTTGTCTACCTGCCTGCTTCCTTGGCACTGCTGTGGAGCTGAGGGGTTGAGGCAGACCAGTGATGCCAGGTGGCACAGCAGACCCTGTACGCAGTACATGAGGCTGCATGTCAGGATGCCAGCCGTGAGGCTGTGGAGGGCTTTGAAAATGAGGAGAAATTCAAATGTCAGTAGAAAAGAGGGGAAAAAGTGGTAAGGGAATTTCACTACGGAAGGCACTGACCCGGGGGAGAGCATTCAGCTATCACAAGCAAGGCTGATTGAGCAAGGCTAGCCAACTCCTCTGCTCCTGGAGGCAGATATTCTGGGGAAGGGCTCCCACACACTCTGCTCTTGTCACCCTATATATGTTGGACTGTTTACTGGGTGCATTCATTTGCTTTCTCTGCTTTGCTGCCCTCCCAAAGGGAGGCAGCCTGGAACTGGAGATGACAGAGGGATGCCAATGGGCTGGGTAGTAGGATGAGCAAAGCAGGGAGAGTTGATTTTTTGTCTTGAATGTCACCAACTTGTTTGTGTCCAGCATCTACAGATGCTACTGAGAGTCTTTTCTTTGAGGGTCTTTTTATGGAAGATTGCTCCTTGAAGATGACAAAGTACCACTCTTCAGGGGAAACCAGAGACTGGGTCTCCATCCCTCAGCCCACACCTTCTGCTACAGTCTCCTAAGAGGAGTCTCCACCTCCCTTGCCTGAAGGATTTGGAATTTTACTCCCACAGCCATGAAAAAGCAAGCCTGGGGCACTGAAAGGACAATGTGTATTTTCAGACTTGTAGAGGATCCTCCTGCTTCACCTCTCCTAAAGCCACCTCCACCCTTGTCCCCAGCCAGGGGCTTCTTTGCCCTGGGACTTGCATCTCAGCCATGGTCCTGAGGGTAGGTACCTATCAGCAGATGCCCAGATCCAGGCTTTCCAATCACAAATATCCAATAAATCACAATTCTATGATCACCTTCAGAGACATAAACACCTTGGAGCAGCATAAAGACATCTACAACTGTCAGCAGAAAGCCAAGGTGTGGAGTATTGAGCCACCTGCAGCTTTTCTGCATCACCAATAGATGCATACCTCCTACCAGCAGAATGAAGGTGCTAGACAGATAGTACACCTCAGCTTTGGTATCCCAGTAGGCATCTCAGTCACTGGGCATCTTGCTCCCCAGACTCTGTGGAGCTACCACATTTCCTCTGCATATTCTGATCTGCCTGGTCCTGGAATAGCCTCATCCTGTTCAGGGAAGGAATGCCAAGAAATGACAAATAGTGACCTTTACTGAATTCGGGGGCAAAATAAAGCAGTGTTCTGTTGTGTCAGAGTCCTGGGCCACCTCCAGCCCCACAGTGCCCACTGGCATAGCTGCAGTTCCAGCTTCAGTTTGACCCCTGACCACAAGGACAAATATGTGTCTTGGGACATGAAAAAGCCCTGCTGAAAGTGTAAACTAAAGCAAAATGATGACTCATCAAACTGTTCCTGTTGCCTTGCCCAGCAGTGCAACACCTTGTCCCTCCAGGGCTCCTGGCAGATGCTGCTCTAACCCAGATGTGGCCCTGTAAGAAATCAGTCTCTTCTGGTAAAAGCCAGAGATAAACTGCTACACAGAAAATGACATTGGACATTTTCTGAAGGCCTATCATAGCACAGCCAACAATCCTCTAGACTCCTGGGGTTTATTGAGGAGGTGGAATGGGCTGTCTGATAAAGCTGTTTTCCCTGACCCCATGTGGCTGTTTGTGCTTTATCACAGGGTGGAGGAAACAGGAATAAAACACAAACTAAAAATGCAGGCTCAGTAGAAACAGCTCTGAACTTCTTGCATAGAAATTCCAAGTCAGAGTTGAATTTGGCCCAGCAATCTACACGTGGGGTGTACAGGAATCTATGTGTAGGGTGTACAGGAATCTACATATAAGGATGAAAAATTATTTTCACTATACATATTTTTGAATGTGTCATGCAAGGGTTTGAGGGAGCCAAGTACATAATACTCCTCTGGATAGTCAGAGTCAGGTTTGCTCATTGCAGCTTTAGAGTTGGGAAGAAATTTCAACTGTGGCTGGTGCCTTGGTCATCTATCAGGCCACACTGATGCCCTTCAGTGAGAAGTGAGCTTCCCTCTAGCAGAGGGGTAAGGCCCACGTTCTTTGGAACCGTTGATCTGATTGTGTGCAATTACTCATTGTCCACACAAATGCTCTAATTACCAGCTGGCAGGATGCTTTTCACCTGACATTTTGCCAATGAAAGGTTGGCCTCGCTGCAGCGCCTGTTGGGGAAACAAATGCAGCTCCAGCCATGACCCACAGTGACACCACCCCCAGGTGCCTGTCCTGCAGTGGCACCCTGTGACAAGTGAGCTTCTGAGTTCTATTGCTATTAACCCTCGGCTCAGAAAGTGAGACTTAAGCAGATCACAGTATCACAGTATCACCAAGGTTGGAAGAGACCTCACAGATCACCAAGTCCAACCTCTTACCACAGAGCTCAAGGCTAGACCATGGCACCAAGTGCCACGTCCAATCCTGCCTTGAACAGCTCCAGGGATGGCGACTCCACCACCTCCCTGGGCAGCCCATTCCAGTAGCCAATGAGCAAAAGCTGCTCTTGACAAGGATAGCAGCAGACACACTGCTGGTCCAGAGAGGTAGGATTCTCAATGCATTTAATCGGTTGCAATGTCCCTTTGTTTCATTTTTCTTTTCATTGTTTACAGACACAGAGATCACCTGAGAAGGAAAAATGGTGGGGCTAGGATAGCCAGAGAAACAGCTCCAAAGTACTTCTTGAACTGCAATATAGGGCCAGCCAGGCCAGCACCTTTCCAACAGCTGAGGGGAGCAAGCTGCCTGGCACTGGCATGGGCACTGGCATGAGTACAGGAGTGGCACTGCTGTCAGTGCAGAGCTCTTCCAGCAAAGTTGTAAGGGCAAGCTTTTATCTCCAGACTGCCTCTGAAATGTTTTGCTGAAATTAAAGCAAACCCAAATCCCAGAGAATAACTTGTGATGTAAAAAGCTAATTACTCGGGGGTGACCTGAACTTCATATAAATCACTCTGATCCACGCTGAGCACACCAGATTTGGCATCTTGCTAAAGCCCTTTCTCAGCAGCCTGCCTGCCCCGGGCAGCGGGCAGCCGGGGTTGCACAGCGCCTAGGAGATCGCTTCTGCCACGCATCTGCTCGTGGGAGGAGGTCTGTCCAGGAAGGTAACCCCATCCTAGACGCCCATGGAGCCGTCCTGGTCCCGCGATGCCCTTCGGACAGGCTGGAGTAGTTTTGGCTGCGGGGACGGCTTCATAGACGGGAGGCCACCGAGTCAGCCTGGCTCTCAGAACTCCCGGACAGTGTTTCGGCGGAATGAAAACCCAGCGCCAGTTCCCGCAGAAGTCGATTTTGCGTATTCTGACTTCTGCTCCCTTCAGCCTCCCGGCTGGCACGGCTCCGGCTGTCTCGGCGGCCAGCAGCGCGGCAGCGCTCGGAGGGAACAATGGCAACCTGTCACCCGTTAGCAGGGGCTGGCGAGCCGAGAAGGCACCGGACCCCAGCCCCCGGGCCGAGACCGGCAGCCAGAACCCGTGCTGCGGCTCTAACTGTCGCTGGTACGGAGCAACTTCTTCTGCGGAGAGCAATAAAAGCCGAGGTTGGGAGTGGTGCCGGCGGTCCCGCTCGATAGGGATGAATGAGGAGTCCCTTGGCCCCCCCGAGCGGTGTCCCACATGAAGGGACTTTCACCTACTCAAAGAGTCTCTTACCCACCGGAGGGAGCTTTGCAGACGGGTGGGAGCGGGCTCTCCCCGGCCCGGTGACAAGTTAGCCTCGCTCTGAGCGATCCCCTCTCACCCTCGGGCAGGCACTCGCTTTCAGGAGAACCTGGGGAAATTTTGGCCTTGCTTTTGATTTGATTGTGTTGGCCTTTGTTTTGCGTTGCCAGCCAGCTACCGAGCGGCGTCACCGTATCCCCAGCCATAGCCCGGGGAAAGCAGCCCGAGAGAACAGTCGCGGCCCCCGCAGCCCCCGCCCCGCAGGGGCGGCAGATGGGCTCCCGCGACCGTGGGAAAGAGCCGCCAGCCCCCGGGGACGAGCAGTGAAGGGGATGCAAGAGCAGGGGGGGAGCAGCCGGCCTGCCGGCGGGGACTGTCACTAGCGGGCAGTGCCCCGCAGACCCACCAACTTCCGCGCAGTGCGGGGTGCGCCACGGGGGGCGTGTAAGGGGGGAGAGAAGTGGGGAAAAGGGGAGAGAGAGCTCCGTAAAAGTCAAAAAGCCGCAGAAGTCGGGGGGAAAAAACAAATGATGCGGGGCGGCGGCGGGGCCGGTGACGGTGGCGGGACCGGTGGCGGGGCCGGTGACGGGGGCGGTGGCGGGGCCGGTGACGGGGCCGGTGGCGGTGACGGGGCCGGTGACGGGGCCGGTGGCGGGGCCGGTGGCGGGGCCGGTGACGGGGGCAGTGGCGGGGCCGGTGCCGGGGGCGCCCCCGCACACGCCGCTGGCGCAGCAGGGGGGCGCCCGGCGGCGCGCGGAGGCGGGCCGGGCGCGGGGGGATGCTGCGCGCGCGGGGCGGTGCGGCTGGCGGGGCGGGCGCCGACGTCAGGGCGCCGCGTGCATATTGATGCGGGGGCCCGGCCGCTTTCGTCAAGGAGCAGAAGGAAGCAAGATGGCGGCCCGGTAGGAGAGGGGAGCGCGGCGCCCGGCTGTGCGTGCTGGATGTCGGCAAGGCTGAGGGACGCGGCAGAGGTCAGAACGGGCTCCCCGCAACGGCCGCCGTCCCCTCGACCTCCCCTGGGGTTGTCGCGGGGCCGCGCCGCGCTGACGGGTGTCGGGGGGTGGGCGCCGCCGTGGAGCCCCCAACATGGCTGACTGACAGAGGCGGCGGGGGGCTCGCCGCGGGCTCCCCGCCGCCCCCTCTGCGTGGGGCCGGCTCTCAACTTTGCCTCGCCGGCCTTCGTCGCGCCTTTGTCCGCGCGTCGGCGGCCCGGGGAACGGGGACGGCAGCGGGAAACGTCCCGCTGAGTTGGAGCCCCGGCGGCCGGCGGCTCCCCGCCGAGGGGCTACCCCGCTGTCCCCTCCGCCGCGTCCTGCGGGGGCCAGCCTTCCAGCCCCTGGCTTCGCCTTCCCGGGCCGTCCCTGCGCAGAGCCCCGCGGAGCGCGGCCGGGGTGCCGGGGCGGCGGCGGACCCCGGCTTTGTGCCGCTCCCGGCCCCGGGCGGACACAAAGGCAGGCGCAGCCGTGGGGAAATGAGGAGAGCGGTTTGGGGAGGACGGTGCGAGAGGGAAATGAAAGCCGGTCCTGGGGGCGGTGGAGAAGTGTGTGCGGGTTGAGGCGGGGGGCTTACGGCGGGGCCTTTTTTTTTTTTTTTTTCCCTGTGCAATCTACACTCACATTTTGTCCGCCTTGCTAAATCCTGCCGTCGGGGCCACTTGCACAATGTGGCCACGGGAAGAAAAAAGAAATTACTTTCTCGTGCACGTTTCCCCAAAATAATGCTTTCGGCGAGGTCAGACTTGTTCCCCAGCAGATGACAGACAAGAGCAACAACCGTACCACGCTTGTAAGCCGGACGCGGCACCGTGTGCTGGCATCGTGGCATTTATCGGCGTTCGGTCGGACACTAGCAGTTAGTTTCCTTGCCTATTGCTAAAAGGAGGCTTTCCGGTTCGCGGTTAGAGCCTTGAAATTTATCAGACCCTTTTCTGCTGAGTGATTTTCCTTTTCAGAGAGAGAGGTGAAGGGAGAAGTGATGTGGTCTAGCGTGCTTCCATTCAATGTTGCAACGAGAGATCACATCACAAGACTTGTTTTCTGTGAGAAGCGGCCGGCAAGCGTGCAGGCTCTGAGCAGGGATCGGCAGCTCCCAGTATCAGTTCAGCATACTTAAAGAAAAAGATAGTTTTTGAATGTGAAGTTTAAGAGTTTCAGAGGTGAGAAGATACTTTCTCCAGTGAAAGCAGGTCAGTGGGTGTTGTTTGCCGGCTAATGAGGCCATTCTATTTGCATGTTAATGGCAGGTCCACTTGGTGCGGCAGGGGCTGAGTGCAGTAACACGTATATTCACTTGTGTATCTGCATGTCTGTTTCACTGTGGCACTTTTCCGGGAGGTTGTAAGGTGCAAAATAGGACACGGTTGCTGAAGATATTCAACGGGGAGATGGTGGTGGTCAAGAGTCACACATAAACTTGTGTGTTAAAGGGAAAACTGACTGAATGGGAGGCGGCAAAGCCAACGCCGGGATACATGCAGTGTGAGTTTTAAGAGATGCCCTCGGCATGGCAGGCTCGCCGTTGGTTATAAATCATTCATTCTTTTATCTTTGGGGAGTTAGGCAAATTTCCTTAAGTGCTGTGTGATGATCGTATTTGTTCCTTTTACCAGTAGCATGTTTCTTTGAGTTCTTAGGGCTGCTTGCCCCTCAACTGCCATTACATTTCTAAAAAAACCTTTCATTCTTGGGGGATGGGGTTGTGTTTCTTTTCCTGGTCACTTCACAATTAATTTCTTGCATCCCTCCAAGTGCAGGTAAGCCTACGCAGTTTCCATATAGATTATAATTTGTATATTGTTGCTTTAGCAACAGTAGGTTTGTGATTAGCAACAAAGGTCTGTGACTAACAATGGTCAGGTAAGTTTTTAAATACTGCCATACAGAAACACTGCTTCTTTCAGCTCTCCTTCTCAAATATGTGGCACTTTAGTTGTTGCTGGTCTTTGACACTTGAGTTTTCAGTTGCTAAATATTCTGCTTTTTTTTAAAGACTCAAATAAAACTGGACATAAACACTGATACTATTTTACTGCATCTATGTTAAGACAGTTTGTATATTTGTTTTCTTGCCCTTAAATTACATTTTTGCCATAATATTTAAGTCTGTTGTGTCTTGAAAACATTGGTCAATCTAGTGAGTCAAGAACTTTTGGTCTACCATATCTGCTGCTGTTAACTCTTCGAAAAAATGTACCCATATTGGATTTTATCCTGCAGAAAACCACCAATTTGGAACCAATGTAAATAAATCACTGTCAGGCAATATTTTGTCTTTCTTCCTCTGTCATAGAAACCATAGTGAGAGCCTTGCCAGTGATGTTAGAAAACACTTAAATCTAGCAACCAGGATGTAGGAAGGAGAAAAAAAGGAGGGGGGAGGGCAAAGACTTGAAAAATAACAAAGCTTAGATGGTGGGACTAACCTGCTGTTTACATGAAGTGACACAAAAGTCATCCCTCAGTGGAAATAGTTATTTCATTTGGGGAAGCTACAGCAAAACGCTTTGCAAATGCATCCAAGGAACCTCTGAAAATGCTTTTTACTGCCCATTTCAGAACTAATTATCAACAGATCTTCAAAAGAAGTAAAGCTGAATGGGAGACACAGGCTCCCAAATTCGCCGAACTATCACTGTTCGTAGTAAGGCTTTTAACGAGGACTTTGGCATTGTGCTGATTCCTGGCTTTCAGCCAGGGAAACTGGTATTGTTTTGATACAGTACGCATGGTCCTAGACTTTGGCATGTCAGCATTGCTGAAAGAACACGAAACATGTGCCCGCTGAGGCGTTATTATGACGAACAGATTTCCAAGGTCTCTTGTTGGCACCAGTGCTGCATTGGGTAACAGAAATAGGAAGTTGTAAATGTTTTGGTTTCTGCATACAGAATCAGGAGACCCTGTTGTTGCTGCTGGAACAGCAACTTAATCTGTTAGAGTTGGAAGGATGGTTGCCTTTTGCCCCCAGCACTTCAGATGCTGCTGAGTCTACATCTCCCATGTGGTTCCTTTAAATACTAGCAACAGTCAGAAAGCCCTGAAGAAACAAATGAGAAACAACCTCGATCTCACCATGTTCTGCAACAAATCTGCTGCTCAGGTGTTGAAAAACATGAGGTTCGGGTTGAACTGATGTTACTGACCCTGTTTGGGATTACAGGGAGTACTTCACTTCCTTGCATCTGCAGTAGAGTGGTTTGCTCAGAGTGTGCCTTAGCAGTGAGTTTAAATGCCTTGCTCCTTTTCATTGTGAGTGAAATGCATCTCATGTTTCTACAGAAGCTAAATAAGGTTCCTTTTCAAAAGCAGTCCATTTTTCAAGGTGAAATTTCAGATGAGCTGATAAATTTGGCTTGTCACAGCAAGTGACCCTTCTACTTCTCTCACTTGACTGCTATATAGTAGCTCTAAGTGTGGTAGCATCAGCTGTAAGCAGCTTCACAACTGGACTCTGAGAGTGATAGAATAAAGTTGCCAAGTTTCAAGTAGAGTTGGTGGTTATCTTGGAAACTGTGCTAAAGAACACAGCCACAAAAGATTTTGCCAAATAATATACAGTATTTACTTAGTCCAGCTCTCTGATTGCTATTAAGGCAGTCAGCCAGCAGCAGTAAGTGTCGTGACATCATTTGAAAGGCAATGTGCTGGTTCTGAAATGGAGTGGGATGTACTATGATTCATTATCAAAAAAAAAAGCCATAGTCTGAGCAGAGCTACAGCATATGACTGCATCATGGCTGAAAGCCAAAAAGGGAATTACATGAATCAATCACACTTGTAGCATTATTCCGATCCCACACCCCAGAAGGCAATGAATACCTTCTTACTCATTCAGTGATCTTCTGCAGGAAAAAAAGCCTTAAGAACACTGAACAAGTAACTAGTAACAAGTTGCCATAGTTCTGGTTGCTACACTTCAGATCCTCACTGCCTGCCTGTTAAATTTGCATAGCTCGTCCTGGTATTCTGGATAATAAATTGTTACCAATGGAAAGTACCATGAGTAATCACTGCCTCAGTCACCCACTGAGATGTAGTCACTTCTGTCTTCCCTTAGGGTAGCCAAGTCTCTCTAAATTTTTTTTAAATTCACTCATTTCCCCAAGGAATTGCTCAGTGGATGAAGACAGAAATGGTGAGGTTAAGGAATAAAATTCTGAACCTTCACCATCAGATGGACTAATCCCAAGGACAGCTGACAACTGACCTCGAAAAGTTGTTTGGATTAAAATACTGGGAATGCATCTTGCATTAAGTAGCAGGGAGTAATGGAAGGAAGGTAGAGAAAAACAAGGTTTGAGAAATTCACACTGATCTTGAAATTAAGAAAAAAAAATCTGGCCTGCCTTAAAAGACGATAAGAAAAACTATTCTACTAGTTGTTCATATAACAGGACTTTAAATCTGGGGACAATTTAAAGAAAAGTGCTTTGAGAAACACTTTTAACAATTAAAAGATGTCAATATTTAAATTCCTGTCTATGTTTTCAAGCAGGCTTGTTCATCTCTGTCAAACACCTTCCAGAAAGTTGAATCGCTTTAGCAACCTGAACACAATTTAGGCTGTCTTTCAAAATCAGAGTTTTCTGTGGAGTTGTGGATTCCAAGTTGGAGTATTGTTACTTGTAGCATACATATGGCAAGAAGCCCCAGTAGGATTATTCTTGCAAATAAATAAAGGCTTGCAGTATTGAGGCTTCAGATTGACCTAATTATTTGTGTGGGGGTTGTTTTGTTTTTTTGGTGTGGGGTTTTTTTGTGTGTTTTTTGTTTGTTTGTTTGTTTTAATGGGGAAAAAGATAAGGGCAGCATTTCTATTGCAGTGTGAAAAGGAGTAAGCTTGTTCTATGCTCAAGGTAGGCAATAAAGGAAAATTCAGTATTATGATCCTAATCAAGTACAGCATCTTTTTTAAGACCATTTCAAAGAAGTGAGAAAATGAGTGGCTAAGATAACTAGGAATAGCTAAAGAATGAAATACCTCTTGAGAGTATCTTCCAAGGGAACAGGGCAGTAGCCTCAGCACCTTCTGAATAATTGCTATGATCTGATTCAGACAACATGAAATATCTTCATGTGTTCTACAGTGTTACTTCTAACTTCAAATATATCCAGCATCTGAGTATTAGTTTTACCAGGTGTATGCATGGGGGAGAGGAGAAGTTTCCAAGTTTAAGCTGATTTTTTTTACAGATGTATAAGGAGGATAATAGATTCTGCATTCTTTATTCCACATGAGTTTGACCTATCCTGAAACTTGCATTTCAATAACCAGAATTTAAACAACTTCACTGCTTAATTTCCTTTCTAATAATGCATAAAGAGCCCAAGCTTCGTCTTCCGGAGCCCTGGCATGAGCTGCTTTGAGTCACACCACAGTGGCAAAGGCTGTGGCTCCCCTGCAGTAACACCCCGCTTGCCAAGCGTGTAGATCTTTAGGTCAGGAGGATGACTCTCCATGTGGTTGCACGCACGTGGGTAGAGTGTTTACAAACATTGTCCCAGCATCCTCAGCAGCTGCCTTGACGCAGCCAGCTAGGACGACGGAGTTCTAGGAATGTCCCAGGTCTTCCCGGGTAGTGGAGGGGCAAAGACACAAAACTCACGGATTTTTAAGACAACATATCATAGTTTGGGGTTTGGCTGCGCTTTCTGTGTCTGTGCTGCGTTCCTTTGTCCGATGCTGCTGGTTTTCACTCCCACTTGAATGCAATCTGGGCTGTGTCAATGCGTTTGCCCGGAACAGACTGAGCTCAAGTATGAGATGGGAGTTAAGAGAATTGTTGCAATGGCTTAAAATTATTTCCTTGCCCCACTCCCCTTAAAAAAAAATCAATCCCCAAAAGCTCTCATGACAAAGCAGCTCTTTGCAATACAAGAATCCCACTGTAAATGGCTATATACTTTTTTCCTTAATGAGACATGACTCACTGCCTGTTAGAATACTACAATTCCCTTTTTTAAAGAACAGAAAAGAAATAATGAGTCCTACTAACTTTATAAGTAAAATCAAATAACTGAAAGTCTTTTCTAATGAGACATGTTGACACAAAGAGGCGTTGCTATTACAAAAGCTAGTACCACTGCAAGGCAGGGTTTGGATCTCCATTAGACATGAGAAGATTGGTGGAGATTTTGCTGTTTACTCGACCAAATGAATAATGCCACCAATTGCGGGGCGGGGGGAAGGGAAGGAGAAGAAGGAAGAAGAGCTGGTAATTATCGAGGTTGTTTTGCCAAGATGATTTCGGAAAGCACTGATGACAATACATTGTAGCTGGTCAGAAGCACACAACTGATACTGTTTCGTCACCTCCCCTGTGGACCTAAACCAAAGCTCTGACAAGTTCTGGTCTCTCAAGACACTTGAAACCTGCGCTGTGCATGCACTGTGAGACCTTACTAAAAGAGGTTCTGCTGCTCATCCAGAGACATTATTTTCCAGTCACAAGGACATTCTTCAGAATGTGCTGCAGTTTTGCAGCAAACTCTTGGGACAAGTGTGCAAAGCACATTGTTTGATTTGCAAAATAAGCCCTAAGAACTCGCTTTCCTCGTAGGGAGAAAATGGTAGAAGTATCACTTGCATATTCTGCATGTGTTGTAGTATTCACCATCACACAACAAAGCATAAAAGCCCGTCTATGGATCTTGTTATACACATGACTTCTGCTATTAGTGGTATGATCAGAATGGTTGTTTCCATGTTACGCTAATGGTGGTTACAATCACTGTGTTTTTGTTACTACATGTCAGTGGTCTCTTTTTCACTTGTCTTTTTTGCAAGACACAATTATCTGGGTCACATGCAGAACCTGCTTGTGTTTCGCTAGGCTCTTCACCTCCTTTTGTTTTCTTTTCTGACTTCTTTTTGACCCCCAGCTCCTATTACTCTTGCAGCAGCTGGATTGCAGAGAGTAGCAAACGAGAATAAACTATATATGAGAGAATGTGACAAAGGCATTTCTGAGTTTGCTGCATATTTATTCCTTCTCTTGCTACTTTTAGTACTGATAGACTGATCAAAGGGTAAACATTACCCCTGTGTGTGATGCTGACACTTTTGCCCCCAACTTCACTGTCCTTTAATAACTCTCCATATTTGTCCCTTAGCATGAGATACAACTGTTCATGCAGCACTCACCCCATTTCATGCCCCTTACAATTTTTTCATCTTTGTCTAATCTGTTTGTTCTCCTACTACTACTTCACTTGTGTTTGAAGTCACATACTTTGAAGTTATACAATTTTTATACTTGCCAAAGGACACAAAACTCTTTCAGCTCTTATGTAAGCAAAAAAGGAGAAAAGAGTATTTCCTCTTGAGTGCAAGTAGCATTACTGTCCTGCTCATGGTAAAATGAGGAAAATTAATTGTTGCAGTAAAACAGGAGTTGCTTCCCTTCCTCCACAGTAACTAAAGTTCACATAAGTGAGGTATTTCCTTGAGGCTCAAAGTGCCTGTGTAGCTGAACAAAGGAAATGCATTTTTTTCGTGAAAGAACACATGAAGACTGGAAAATACACTGGGCTCACCTCTTCCTGGGATTTTGAGGAGTGGGTGTCTATATGTATTACAGACTTTAACATATTTTCTTTCCAAATAACCAACTTTTTGTTCCCACTGCACTCCTTTGCTTGCTTGCACTCCTTTACTTGCTTGTTTGATTTCAAGTTTGTCTACCCAAAAAGGT
This sequence comes from Pogoniulus pusillus, assembly GCF_015220805.1. NCBI lineage: Eukaryota > Metazoa > Chordata > Aves > Piciformes > Lybiidae > Pogoniulus > Pogoniulus pusillus. The sequence goes on from NC_087272.1 coordinate 7,505,291, forward strand.
CTGAAGTATTACTAAAACTGTAACAGTAGAAATCAAAACCAAGAAAGGTGAGAAACTGAAAAGGGCCAGAATTAACATTTATATAACCAGTAGACATCTAGGGGAAAGAAAACCTATGCTAGTGAGTCCCTATTCCATGAACAGCCAGTTTATGAGTGTACACACCACATACACTGAAGCAAGTGAAAATATTGACCAAACAGGGGAAAGCACTCTTGATATTTACAAACATGAACAAGCCACAAAGCAGAAGAATACAGTTTTTCAGCTCTGTGTGGTTTCTATGGTTCTCCCCATAAAGTCCACAGAAGATTTGTTCTCTTTAAATGAGTTTGGACCTGTACTTTTCTGCTTCCTTGTAGTTCTTAATGCAGAGAAGCAGTAGCTTTTGTAAGTGTGAAAAAAAGTAGCAGGAAAACTAAGAATTGAGCTGATTTATTTTCTTTCTCTCTATTGTTACTTGTAGTGCCCAAGAAGGGAGAGACCAGGCAGGAAAACAGATTTCTGTATATTTTTCCACTGTGCCTATGTTGTACAATTGACACAAAGTTAGGTGTAGGAGGCTTTCTTTTCCCCCAGTGCTGTCAGCTGACTTGTGATCCTGCAAACTGATGGCAGCCCTTGCCTTTTTCACAAAGCCCTATTCATTTTACTTGGGCTCACAGATCTGTAACGGTCTGCCTATGCAAAGACACTTGCAGGAGTGAGGCACCTCGTCAGTCACATACTTGTAGCAACTGAAAGAAAGAAAAGTCATTCTGGGGGTGTTTTTCTTCTTTGAAGAAGAAGGGAGAAGAAATGGAAAGAAAGAGTTTTCAGCTCCTGTATTTGCCTCTAAATAATTTTTACTCATTTTGAAAAAACAAAACAACAAACCCCAACTTTTCAAAGCAGTTGCAATCTAACATGGTGTTTTGCTCAAAAATATAATCTCCAGCTGCTGGATTGGGAAGAGTCAGTCTTTAACCAAATAACTACTTTTTCTTGAAACAACTGCTACTAGCTGGTTGGAGATATTTTCCTGGACAAGCTGGAGCATGAGTCTAATTCAAGATGGCAACTCTAATGCTTCTAAATATAAGGAGAGTGGATAGAGTGAAATTAATGAATGCACGTTAGGAGGCACCGTATATCCCAGCCATGAAAGAGAATCCCACTGTGCTCAGGGCTGTACAAACATAAGCCATTTTTGTTTTGTTTTGCTATTTAATTTAGTAAATGAAACAGTGAAAAGGGGTCTGGCAGCACACAAGGGACCAGAGCATTAGCAATTTGTTTCTAACGCAAAGCAGAGATAGGCAACTCCCTTCCAAAACCCTAAATATTTGCGGCAAATAAAGCAAAGCTGCTATTGCTACCTGTTCTCTGTGTGTGTCAAGAGAGAGTTCCTAAACAGCACTGCTACACTTGTTTTCCCTAGGGTGCTAATAATGAGTGGGCAAAATGTGTAAAGACTAAGAGTACAAAATTAATAAGCAACAACTGAGAGCCAAAGCACGCACGGATCACACAACGTGGTACGAACCCTGCTGGAGCCATTCATTTCACTGCCTTTCCCTCCTCTCTCCTCCCCCACCCCGCCTTTCTTTTTAACCCTTAAAGACATACAGGAAAGCTGTGGTATAGCTGGGAACTGAACCCGTATCTCCTAATCCCCAGTGCTTTACCCATGATACACTCTTTCCTGCTTATTCAGAGGTTTACAGATAATTTTCTCTGCTTACTAAGATAACACAAGTATTGATTTTAAGAAACAGAAACTAGACTCAGGAACAAGTAGCTTTTCACTTTTGTTTCTTGGTTTTTTTTTCAGAGGTTAGTCTTCAGTATAATTTTCTGTTGATTGCCTTACATGTTCTTTTTTTGCTGCACAAGTCTTTGTGCCTTTAAGCCAGTCATCCTCACACAAAACAACCCAGCAAATTAAATACTGCTTTTTGTCTCCTCAGAGAAGAGGACATCTTTTTGCACACTGCTATGGCTGCAGCACTGTTGAAATCCTGTGCTCCAAGTGAGAAAGAGTTCAGGAAAGGATGCTATCTCAGTTTACTCGCGCTGCAGACATCTACGTACACCTCCAAACAAATAAGCAAAATCTCACAGAGCTAATTCTAATTAAAAATGGTGTGTTGTGTCAGTTAATTGCAGTGTGTGAAATGGAGTTGTGTAATGTCATTTCAACAAGTGGGTACTCCAGTAATTCCCATTAACCTTTAATACCCTCGATCCTTCGATTCATTCAGACAAAATTTCCCACAGTCTGTAAACTGTTCCTGTACATCAGCTCCAAACTACCACTCAACTCCTGTTTTGATCTGTTTTATCAACTAAAGGTTTGTTTGGGTTCACAAATCCTCAGGCTGACATCATACTTGGTGGCAGAGCTCAAAGGAAAAAAAAACCACAATGAACCCTATTCTAATTTGTTGTCAGAAATCTCTCTGCAGGAGATGGGACGCACAGACCTGTGCAGGTGACACAACATAAGCAGTATTCATAGTTTTCTATGCATCAGTCACTTGTTATCTCCTAGACCTAAGAGTCTTTGGGGGTTCCTTTGGTGTGGGTACTCATAGCTCAGCCTACCTGGTTTGGTATGCAGTATGTTTAACTGAGAGCCTGTCCTCAGTAACTTCAGCACATTCACAAACTCGTGATACAATCCATGACAAAATGCTTTTGGACATAAAATCCAGAGGGCAGTTTAGCTCATGCAGCATCTCTCGATGCTGATGAAGGCAGCTGGCCATGAAGGACAGATGGATTTTTCACTGCCGTGATTAGGAAGTTGATAGCACTGCAAACTACTTTGGAACAAGGCAGAGTGGGAACATTAGGACTCTTTTCCCTAGCTGCTCCTCTCCCGGCAGTTTGGAGATTCGGGCAGCCCAGCCCCACACGGCTCAGGTGCACGTGTTTGCAAACACCCTCCCGGGTGTCCCCCAGGCGCTGCCTGAGAGGTGAGAGGGGCCCAGCTCCCTTCACATGGCTTGGGAGAGCCCTGGGTTCTCACCTGCAGTTATGACTGAAGGCAGCGCTGTGACGGACTGGCACAGGCTGGTAGTTCATCTGGGTCTGCTTGTTTGGCCTTTAAGCAATATTCACGCTAGGGGTTCAGAACAAAGTGGTCCATGGTGAGTTGAAAATAGAAACTTCATTGCTGGATAGAGTAGTGGTGCTGGAGTAGCTAAACACAGGCAACAGTGAGGAAGGTACTTCTCTGCTTTCCAGAGACACTACTAGGGAACTGGGCAACAGTCAGGCAGGATTTCAGAAAGCCTGTGGAAGTGAATGGGCACTTTTTACTATTTCCCACTAAGAACTGGGGACCGCTTTTTGTCCAGGTTTAAGAGACAGGTCTCAAGGAAACACAAGTAGCATGTAGCAGCTGGTATTTGGAACCACAGTTGCATTATCCCTCAGAGAGGACTGCCTTGGTTTTGCTTTGTTTTAGTAGGCCATTGGCATACAGCAAGCAAGAGGTTTGAACAGCTGTGTGTTGTTGCATTAAGCAGCCTCCCATAGCTGAGGCATAAAAAGACAAAGCATGCTTCTTTCCAGCTACTCAGCTAAAATGGTATTGACTTACTTTTTGCTACCTCCTCGTGAGTTCAGAGTTCAAGGATTCATATATCTACTGTACCTTGAGTTCAGATAACAAGATGTAACTACACAGAGGGGAAACAAACAGAAAAATCCGTGTTCTTCAAAGACTAGCATTTTTCTGTGCATGCTCCCCTGTTTTGTTTCGGGGTGTGCACTGTTTATTCTTCTCCTTTTGTTTTACTCTCCCTCCCGGCGCCCTCTCCCGCTTACCCTCTGCTGTGTGCACACCCTCTTCCAGCCGCCTTGCTGGCTTTTCTGGCCCAGAAGTGCAGACTCAGCAGGGGCTGGTAACACTTTAACTCTTTGTCCTGTTCTCAGCTCTTCCAGCAAAGGTCAAAGCAAATGAGACTTGCAGCTGCACTTGAAATAGAGCTGGTATAGCAGGGAAGGATAGCAGCCACAGACTGCTCCCCCTACTCTAGCATTGTTTCTTTCTCTTGAAGAGTATAAAGTGCATGGTTGGAGTAAGGTGAAACTTTCCAGAGGCTTATGTCTGCTAATTTCTCATTAAGAGCAAAGGAAAGACTTTTGTATTGACCACATCTAGCTTCATGCAACTTCTACTCATAAAGAGGAATAATTTAGGAGCTACTTCCTCAAAAACCTGAAACGTGGTCATAATTTCATCTATGCAAAGCCAGCTAAAAGCTATTACAGACACCAAGTCTCAGTTATCTGTCTTTGAAGTCGTTTTGGAAACTTTGGCAATGTGCCCTCATACAATTCTTTTTCTTAATAGCCATAGCTCTGCATTGTGTTGTGGGACCATGCTGGCTCCAATTTCAGTGACTTTGGGCAGAAATTTGTGTTATTTTTCTTGAGAACAATTTAGTACTGCCATTTGCCGAGAGGAGGAACCTGTCTGGAAGCCATCAACATTAGCACACATCCATGCGTGCCGTGTACAGGAAAAAGGTTCCCATTTGCCCTTCCAACAACCCGCCGCGGCATTGCACAGGGTTGAGGGGTGCGTGCCAGCCAGAGAGTTGGCGCTTGCTGGCTTAGCGACGTCGAGGCTGGCGCCAAGGGTTACCTCTCTGCTTGGCGCTCCGGGTGATGCTGGTGTTCCACCACGTGCCTATGCGCACATGGCAGCAGTGTTTACAAACATGACCCCATAACTCTTACGGGCAGTTATGAAAGAGACAGCGAATGCCGCATCCCGCGCGCCAGGGTGACCTAGATCACCAGTACTGGAAGTGAACAGCGAGGCGCTCATACCAAACACAGGCGCTGAGAGCACATCGGATGTTCAAGCTAGATGATTTTGCTCCCAAACTGTTTTGTAATATCATTGCCACCACAAGAGAGTTTTCCACTGTAAACTAAAAATAGCTACTATTAACTAGCGGGAGCGGCGGGTGAGTGATTCAGCAGCACAAGGATAGAAGTGACTTGGGCACTGCAAGTCTGTTTCTGTGTTAACTGACTCAGAGCAAAGTGGGAAGGAACTGCAAAGCTGGCTTACTTTGGCTGAAAGAAAAGAACACCATGATCGTGTGGGTCCTGACTGACAGTTCCTCTTTTATTCCTTTATTGACACTTGCACTCGGGAACTAATGAATGCTTTGCAGACTATCCATTTAGGAAAAAGATGCCTTAGTAGTTCCAAAGGACACACCTCCAACTACAAAATACAAATACCACTGCACAGCTGACCTGGTGTTTTGACATGGGCCTAGCTGGAACATCCCCTTAGCAAACTAGGCACTGTATGCTCAACTGTCAGTTGGCCATGTTCTATCTTCACATGTGTTTTTCACAAATTACTTTTGGATGCAGTAGATGTCTGCTGTTTTTAAAACTAAAAGGCATCCCTTTGTTAGCCTTGAAGTTCTTCAGAGAAGGCTGTATTGTCCTCCAAATGACTCTAAGGCAGTTTCCCTCCTAGGAGTTTGTAGTTTATTGTAGAATGGAAGTATATGGTCAGATGATTATTTTTTGACAGGTTCTAATGCTCTTGAAGCTTTCTCAGAAATATATGTATGTAAAAGAAAGACAGGCCTTCTGGGAAAAGCTGCTAAACTATCAGACATAACCTATGCTTGATAATAAATCACTTTTGCTTTTTACTTTTAGAATAAAAAGAATTTATTCCTAGCTTTGCAAAACCCTACTAAAAGGTGAAGGGTTCCCCCCCCCCCCCCCCCCCCTTAAATAAAAAGACTGACCTTTTAGAAGCAGAGAAAATGGTAGAAAGATGGTAGATCTATTTTGTATTAGTTACTATGATACATCTCAGTGTTAATAAATGTTGGAATGGCAGAGCCCTCAGGAGGGATGCACTAGGAGCTTCTCTGTGCCTTTTCTCCAACTGACATTCAATCCCATTACTGAAAGAAACTTTGGTAAGTATAAAGCTAGTCTGTAGTCTTCACTTTTTCCATTCATACCCGTGGCAGCTCTGCAGCAGAGTTGTCAAAGCTTCTGCAGAGTCTTTTTAACTGTGTAAACAAAATAAAACAAACAAAGGCTGACATGCCCACTCTGGTTTAGTTGCCAACTCATTTCATGTGGTCACATAGCTCTAACCTGGGCAGGTTAAGTGCTCTGCAGGTCAGCCCCTGACCCATCACTGGGTTTGTCCAGTCTCCTAGCTTATTTTTAATGTTGCATTCAGAATGTCAGCAAATGTACTTGTGTCAGTTATTGATGGGGTTTTTTGACTGCTGAATGTTCATTACAGTGTTCATTACACTGTACATAATAGACCTAGAAATAAGAATGGAAGTACTGAGAATAGGTCACCGCTGTGTTCCCATTTCAAGATTTTTGTGACATTCCTCTTGCCCAAGGAAAGCAAATCCACTTTACTGTGAAACTGCACAAGTATGGGCAGACCCAGAGAAAGGACAAGAGCCTTACATCTTCTCTAAAAGTATATAGCTTTTTTTCCTGGGTATATCATGGTATAGCTTCTGGGATCTTCCTGCAGAAGCCCTGAAGTGCTTTTTGAAATATTCTGCATTAGAAAGTACTGAGGTTTATGAGGACTTAGTTTTTCTCAGTGGGCTTTACCCAGTACCTGTAACTTAACCAGTCTAAGTTCTACATGGATACACAAATTCTGTCTGGTGCATCTTTGCCTAAGACAACCTTCTACTTACTACCATTTATGATATTTCCTTCTTCTTTATGAAGAGCTTATTTCAGTCAGCCAGTGAAGAGAATATAAGGAAAGAAACGCTGCGTACGATGAAGAGTATTTTATTAAATGCTTTTAGTTGGGGGCAGAATGAAAGCAAGTAGTCTAAGGTTAACCATTGTATGCTACAGGGTGAATACTGCCATTGTGTCGGTTTAGATGAGTATCTCACAATAAATACAGACTCTGTCATGGGTTTGTCCTCTAGGTAAAAATGTAATGGAAATCTTGTTTAACAAGTTCAGCAAAAGGCACACCTAAAGTTTAATTATGTCTTCAGATTCATGGGCGCAATCCTTACTGATGAGTTTTACCCAACCACCAGAGAAGGGGGTTGGGAGATAGTATTTTTCTTACACTTAGAACATATGCTGATCAATCATCATGTCAATGCATAAACTGGGGAAAAGAATCCCTTAGCATAGCAAACAGCTGTCCCCAGCCATAACTTTCTCTGCCTTGTGTCTGTGTGTGAGAAAGAGCGACAGATTATTCACTGTTTTGTAATCTTGTGCCAATGCCCTTCTCCTCCCTCCCCCCTTCAAAAGCCAGTCTACAAGAAAAGCAGGAGGAGATGGAGAAGAGATATGAAATAGTGCTGGTAGCATTTACCTGAGGGATTTTTCACTGATGTCTCTTGGAGCTGGGAATCTTGGATAGGATCTGAATTGTACTACCAAAACTTACAGCACTCAAAGAGGCAGTGGGAACACGCCCTGACCTATGAGGTAGACAGACAGGGACCACATTGTTCCTCTGTCTCTGTTACTTGTTGCTTTCTCAGCAGAACACGGTTCCTTAACAGACCAAGTGCTTATTCTTTTTGAGCACAGAGAAAATGTACAGAACACCTGCTTGGTAACATATTCAGCTACGCTAACTGTCCACAGCGTTCAAAGGCAAGGTGGGAACATGCAACAGGCATGCAGAATGTCTGCTCAGTACACGCCACAGAAAAAAATCTTCCCATCCCTTTACTTCAAAACAAGTTCTGTTCATTCAAGAATCACAAGAATTTCAATGTGTGCAAAGCAAGCCAAAGTCAATGAAAGGAAGAAGGAATATCTTAGATTTTTACAGTAGTGGGAAATGTATAGGGGAAATGGCCAGAGGTGTCCTTAGGAAAGCATGGAAATCTCATGATACAGAGTCAGTTTGAAACAGTAACTTAGCTGAGCCTGCCGGCAATGGCTCTACTTCATGTTCATAGGATTAAACCACCTCGGTGCTGATGCTTCCTCCCATGTCTTTCAGTACAAGAAACACTGCTATGCTTTGCCCACCATCCTGCCTTTGGCCATGGCCAACCTCCAAAGCTTCAAAATACAATTAGAACCTCCTTTCTAGAAGCCAAATTATATATCAGGGAAAAAAAAAAGAAACAATAACCTAGTCTTTATTATGTAACAGGCAAATGGCAGAAACTGATCTCTCTTGAGATTCACCAGAAGCAGCAAAATCAGGCCTTCTTGTCTGCTTGTGCTCCACTATCCTGGAAGCTTTTATTTTCCCCCTGATTATTTTTCCTTGCTGTAGGTCCAGGAGTGTGAAGAGAAAAGGTATAATGAAACTCCACATTAAAGAATGTTGTCCTTTGGTGTAGTTCTGATGGGGAAAACCAGGGTTTAATTTTGGGAGGCAAAGAGTAGTTGGGCCCTTCACTTTGTGAGCCACTTACAGCCTGTGTAAATTTGCTTGCACCTTTGTCCAGGAAAATTCACACCAGGATGTACTAAATGGAGTTTTCCTGTACCAGTGCAGGGCAGCGAGAAGTTGTTCCTAAAAATTGCATTAAATACCCATGGAAGAAACCTTTTCATCTATTTTATTCTCCCACTCCAGATAAATCCTGCCTGTCACTTTTGACAAATACTTGGATAATCTGCTCCAGAAGACTTCTGCTAGTGGAGATTCAGTATTCTTCCCAAATCTTCTTGTTTTGACCATTTTTTTTCTTTTTGAACAGTTAGAGCGTTGCAGCCGAGGCCTTGCCAAGGCTGAAAGGTAACTTAATGTTTGATAAAGGCACAGAAACAGAATTATAGCCTGTGAAAATTGCCTTTTTTTTTTTCCACAGTAAGATTGACATCAGCTGTTCAGCTCAATACTCACTGTAACTCTGGGAACTGCTGTTCCTCATTTGGTATTTGTGCTCATGGCTATTACTGTCTTGTGAGGCATTGGTCTTGAGCTACCAACATGAGAAACCTCAGGAGAACTTCAGAAAAAAGAAGCTACTGTTTCAAAACAGAGAAGTTGGTGTCTTCAAGGAGGAGGAAATGCATACTGGGGAAATTGTAAAATAAGGAATTACACATTTTTGTGAGGGTCTGGCGTTCCACTGCTCTGTGAATTTCTTGGCCAAGAACCATCTCTGTGTAACCTGCTGCTGTTCCTGCATGCATAATGCAAAGACCTCTCCTGTGGAAGAAGATGTGGACAATATCATGAACAGCTTAGTGCAGGCATTTACTCAGTGTGACAGTGAAGTGGGAGAACCAGATGCAATGTAGTACTTAGTAGTAGGTAAGGTTTTGTTAAGCTGTATTTGATGAAGACGAAAGTGTGTTTCAGAAAACACAAAACACAAGAAAAGATTTTTCTTGCGTTACAGTGTCAAAAGTGTGTGGTTTTGCCATGGCAAGACCTGCATTCTCCTCTAGTTCCAGGCAGATTTTCAGATGAAATCTGTGACTTATGAATGTTCCCATGTATTCTGACTCCAAATACAAAAGCTTGTGCTGGGCCAAGGCCTCCGAATGGGCAGCATGGGATGAGGGAGCAGGAAGTAGAGCGCAGTGAAAATAAGGCTGGAGAGGTGAGGTAGATACCATTTCTTAAAGGCAGGGAAGGGCTCTCAGGAGTTTACCTTTGGTGCTCTTGCACATTTTGAAAAGAGTATTTGAGGAAGTAACAGCCAACATATTTCAAATTGCTGAAGGGAAACAAATACAGTTGGGTGTGCTTATTCTAAGGACCTTGGTGAACTAAGCTGTTGCTGATGCAAGTTCTTTTGTAACAAGCAGGCATTTATTTGAATTAGGACAACATCTAGGCTCCTGTTCCTTAGGATACAATCTGCTGAGGGGCTTTGAGTCTTATGGTTTTGGCTGTTAGCTGGAGGTTGGCTGAACGCATTACTGAGTGTTTATATTTTCCTCTGAGGCATCTGCCCTTTAGCAGACTGTGATAAAACTAGACAGTTGTTTGCTCAAGTGTGGCACTTCTCAGCTGCTGCTGGCTATTTCCCTGCGTGCTCCCACCTCTCAAGACTTTGCCACAGTGTGCCTGAGAGTACTGCTGTGAAAACAGGGTCAGGAAAGTCTGTTATGAGAAGACACATATGCAAAGTGATCACCTACCACATTTGTTTGGTTTTGCAACATCCAGAAAGTTGTAATTTATGCCACCAGCAGCTAGTGTGGTCACTTACATAGTTCTTTCTAAAGCAGTGGCATGAACTGGTAAATTCTCTGAAAAGAGCAAACCAGTGTTGGGTTTTTTTTTTAAAGGTTAGACTGAGGAACAGGAAAAACCTCTCTCCTGTAGTTTTCTGCTTTTGTTTCTATTTCTAAGATTTAATAAATGTGATATTGTTTTATGTTAGGTCTGATGGTCTTGGAAATTGATATTTAAAGCAGATGGCTGCAGTGCTTTATTAAGATGGTTACTATAGAAACAGAGCACTGCGAAAGCAATAGTTTCTGTAATGCACAGTCTCCTCCCTCACTAAACATTTTAAAGGCTCTTGATCTAGGCATAGCAGGCCCAAAGAGGACTAAGTAAGAAATGGACAAGAAAGTTTGCATGACTGCCTGGAATATTTACTTCAACTGGGGTCCACTTCAACCTAGCTGGATAGCTAACATTTTTGTGGTGTGCTAAAGAGCTGCTTGAAAAATATAAAACATGAGAGGAGAGATAAGCAAAAATATGGATGGAGGAGATGACTGTGGGCAGGAGACAGATCATTTCAGTTATCTCTTTTTGGAAGGTGAATTGGGCTCAAACATTAACACAAACAAATGTAAAAGCACAAAACACCCACAAACGGTTAGCTAATACACCCAAATATTTACTTTGCAATCCTCAGGCTTTTTGTTGACTTCATCCTTGCATATCTAACACTGCAGCCTAATGCATGGGGGAAGGACACATAATTTACTTTCAGGGATTTGGGCTTTTTATAACTGCTTCTAGTTTGCTTGATTGTGCTGAAAGTGTTTTAACCTGAAAGTACCTAAATTCCTCTGCATGTTCCACAGGGTTCTACAGGCTATGACACAGACCTCAGAAATCCTTTTAAACTGTTAATTACATACATTAATGTGAGTTTGCACTAAATCAGGATCTTCTAGGGGGCTAATGGCAGTGTTTTTGGAAAAGTGACTGTTTCTCCTGTGCAGAACTGGGCAGGAAAGTGCTGCCTCATCTGCCCGTGTCTCTCTCCAGGGAATTAAGAAGTATTTTTCAGCAGCCACAAATACATGGAGATACTGGTTGTGGAAGTGAAGAAGCTATGAAGCAATCAAGGTTTCAAAGCAACAGTAACCTGATGTAAAGATAGCACTTGTGAGAAATATACATCCTTTCCTAAACCCTGGCCATCCTGCTGGAACTCGTGTCTTGCGGTATAGCTAGCAACAGTGCTGACCTGGACTGAGTTCAGAGGCCAACTGGAGACAGTCTGGGCATTTAGTTAGCTTCACCTTTTCTCTTGCTCCTTTCTGCTCTCTTAAACTCAGCTGGTGTTTGTGCTTGCATGTTTTTGCTTCCCTTTGCAGTTTAAAACACCTAAGCTGGGCAGGCCAGGTTGCAAGGTTTGCCTCTTTGATGAAGGCGAAAACATCTTCATTTAAATGAAAAGGAAGAAGGGAAAAAAAAACCCAAACCTGTGAGAAACACTCAACTAATAGGATTTTCCTCTACCCTGAGACTCAGCTTATTTCATTGGTTCCTGTTTCTGTATGGACATACCTGATTCCTCCATGGGCTTTTTCTATGACTTAAAATTTTCAGAGGTGAAAACCCACATATGATCTAAAATGCCTCCCACCCTTCTGCTTTGTCACCAGGCTCCTCTACACAACAGTCAAAGTACATTTTGCCTACTTTGCATTTAGTTTCTTTCCTTGGAAATATTCAAATATGATTCCTCATCTGACTTGCATGCTCAGCCTGCCTCATTCCTGGTTGTCTTGTTTTTTCTCTTTTACCCCTCTGAAGTATTACTGCGGGCAGCACTGCCCACAGTTTTGGAAATACAGCAAGTCTAGAAGCCAGAGGTATTCCCTGCCCTGCTTTACACATTGTCTGCTTTGCTTGAGGTGTATTTATAGCACAGAAGCAGGGCTACAGACAAATGATCTGAAACAAATACCAAGCCCTTTTTTTTGCAAAGCTCACTGTTTTCAGTAATTCTTTGGTACAGCATTCACAGCCCATGGGTGAGGAAGCTCACCCTGAGACGGACTCCACAGGCTCTTACATATACACTAAACACACAGGCATAGCACACAAAACCAGCTACAGTATCTCTGTCTCTGTTTTCATAACAGGAATATTTTTAGGCATGACATATTATGGAGGAACTCTGCCCAGCTGCACTTGGGGTGGATGGGGCAGACTATTTTAGGTTATTACATAGCAGTACTGAAAAAAGAAAGCTTTGTAGCACACAGGTGAAAGCTTACCAGGGAAATCTGTCCCTGGGACATCAGCAAAAGGAGCCCTAGAGAAACAGGTGGCCCTGTTTAGCCCTGGACCTTCTCAGTGGTCTCATGAGGCCTTGCTTGATGCATGAACTCCTCTTTCCAGTCTAGCCTCTGACTGCTGTTCCATGAAGCACTGTAGTCCCTGCACTGAAAAGCTTTTATCCCCTTTTCCCTTCATTCACTATAGATCTGAGCATGAGCACTTTTCCATGGTGATGATTAGTTAATCTCACAAATAGTGTCTTTGACTGCAGTGAGATTACTTGTGGTTTTACCTGCATCCATGTATGAAACTCACAATATAGCCCTTTGGGAAGAAACAGATAATAATGCATGGAGTCAAAAGCATATTATATATCCTTACAGTATCTAATAGAAGGAAGCCTCTAGCCTTGCTGAGGCCTGAAGACATTGCTGTGGTACACAGACAGCAAATAAGTGTTTTTTTTCCTGTGTAATCTGTTAATTATGTCTAAGTGCAAACACTTGGAAGACATGCAGAACTCTGGGCCCCACCAAGTGACACAATGTAAAGTCAAAATCCTTGCACCTTCGAGCTTAAAATACTGTTTTTTATGGTAGGATGCAAGAGTCAGAAGAGTCAGAGAGCTCTTTGTAGGAAGAGGACAATGGAAAAAAACAAACCCACACTTAGCATGGCTGGCAGTAGTAACATTTTGCCACTTGTCTGTGGTGCAGTGCCTTGTTGTTCACACAACCAGAAAGAGCAAAGAAAGTGTGCTGATCACAACTGCTGTTGTGATTATCTCTTCACACTATCTGCCTTACCCCTAAAGGGCTGGAAATCTTCTACATTGAGGAAGTCTTAATTAAATGTGATCCCACTGCAGTCAGTGGAGCTATTTGTGGAATTAACTAATCACCGGTATGAGTAAGGGGCTCATAAGCCAGCCACTAGTTACTGTGGGAAACCTCCGTGGGTTAAACTGAAAGCTGTTGAGAAATGTTGGTATTTAAATGGCAGACACAGCAGCTCAAGAACAAGGGGAATAAGAAACTCTGCTTCTAACATTTCCTGGCATATGACAGTTTTGATAAGGGGATTACTCTAAACAAAATTCTCAGTCTCAAGTATGTTCATAGCTTTAATTAGAGCAAACGTAGATGGAAATTCACAGTCTGCTTAACCTTCTATTTAAATCTCTGTGATATGTTCCCTTTGCACACCTGTTTGAAGGAAAGTGTGAGTGGAAAGAATAACCTTGTGGTGCTCTTTCAGGCTTGCCCTGCACAATAAGTGGCTGGGGCTGGTGCTGGTAAGTTGTCTGAGTTATTTAGACTAATTTTTCCCTAGGCAAGTGAAGTCTGTGTGTGGAGAATGCTTGCCAGTGGTTGCAGCAGAAAGCTTCAATTAAAGGGCTAACAAGAGAACACTGAACCCAAGCATTTTGAAGACTCCACTATCTAAGTCTCATGAATTGCCATGACAATATATAACTAATATATAATCCTGCCACTGTTCTGTGTGTAAACTGTATTTTCTTGAGTAAAAATACACTGTTCACTCTTCAGTCATCTGAAATGACAAATCTGAAAGTTACCAGCTAAGGGTGTTACCCTCATAGGTGGAAGTGTCACTACCCAGTTTTTAAAGGCAATTTCAGATTGACTTTGCAATACATTCTGTGCTTGCTGAAAGGGCTCCTGAGTTGACTTTCAAAATAAATACATGCAAGGGGGCTGAAGATCCTTACTTAAAAATGAAAATTCACCATTATGTGGCAAAGCTAAGGGCCTGAAGTGACAGATTGCAGCATTGTAAGGCTTATGCAGCTGTACCCATCCCACCACCAACCTGACCAAGGAGACCACAACCCGTAAGCTATGTTTGAAACTGCAGGCACTGCATATGTGCTGATGTTCTTTTTTATACCTGAAGTCTGAAAAGATCTTCTCACAAGAAGATGTAACCACATGAGAAGAGTCTTGATTTGTTAACAACAGTTAAAAAAGTACATTCCTTAAATGGCCCCACTGCATCCCCATAAAAATGAGGCTCCTTGTATTTAATTCTAAAGCCACTGAAGTGGCTGAAACAAATCTCATTTCAGTGATCTCAAGATCATTAAGTTGGATCAAACAAATGCTGCCCAAGTGTAAGGATATGAAGAACTGCACTGACGTTTCATCAGAAAGCTCCCATTAAAAATCTCACTTGATTTGTGCTTCTAATGAGCCCAACAATCTTCACAGTTTCTGATTATTTCTATTTTAGCAGCAAGCTTGTGTGGACACTGAGTATTTTTTCTCTGCCTGCTGCCTTCCCTTTTCCCCCCTTCTCCCTCCCCCTTATTTACTCTGTTCCTCTCCTATCAGTACGTGCCACTATACTGTACATTGTGCAGTTACATTACCATTTATCTGATGGAGCTGAAAGCCTAGATCTTTCTCTCTAACTTCTGTGAGCCAAGTTTTAAAAGCTTCTCCTTCTCCCCCTCCCATATCCCTTCAGGGAAGAAGCAATATGAACAAGAATATGCACAGATCTCTCAAGAATACAAATTATGTTCTAAACAGAAAGTTGGCTCATGCATGTCAATTGCTTGTTACAAAGAATAAAACATTCACCTATAGTTAACCTTTAGAGAGAATGAAAAAAATAAAGGTATTGCTTGCTTGCTATATGCTATTTACTGAAGTGGTAACTGGCAGGATGAACTGTAGAGGGGAAAAAAGATGCTGTAGAGGATTCTGGGAGAGTAATTTTGAGCTGGTGGAGAGAGAAAGAGTCTCAGAGCAAAAGACAAAATTGATTTGTTGCCAGGGTGTTCAACAAGGGAAGAGGAGACATGCTCAGCAGTGGTGTTTAATTGTCCTTTTTTATACTCACTGCACTCTCTGTAGTCAGGCAGAAAAACCACCCAGTCCTGTGCCAACTGATGCAAACAGAGAGGAGTTTTGGCCTGCCTAATCCAATAGTCCTGCTTAAGCTAATTGCTTATGTCTGTTAATGAACATGTGATTTTCATCACTTGGAGATGTACTGTGGATGATTTACTTCAGAAAAAGCCTGTTTCTGGAGCATCTACTAGTATGTGCCTTTTCAAAATGCTTCTGGTAGTTCATTAAAGAGGATCCCTCTCTTTGTATTGATGTAAGTAACATTTTAGGCTTGCTTTTAAGATTCATTCATTGTGGATTTTTGCCCTCCATTGTGGGTTCTCAAAGCAGCAACAACTCCAAGAGACGACTGCATTGGCTTGTAGTGGCACAACTGTAAATCTGCCACTTTCAGTAGACAGGATTAGCATACACCATGACTTACTTCTGTAAAAGTCTGGGAAACTAATAATTAGGAGGGCAGGGGGAACAGAAATTGCCTAGCCATTAGGAAAAGCATCACAGCTGTTGGACAAGATCAGGTAAACATTTTTTGTGAAGATGCATACATGAAACTGGAGTACTGAAGTTTGAAGCTTCTTTTTGCCCAGTGTCCAATGAAACTCGACCTAACTCAGTTCTCCTCTTGTTTTGAACCCATGCCACAGTGCCAGGCAGAACAGAATCACAGCCTTTACACTGAAATGTGCTGCAGACCTCTTTATCCATGGTGAAGCCCAAAACATCCATTAGAGTTTGGCAGATTAAATAAATCTCTTAGGACACACTATCAGATATACATTAATAGTGATTTTTAACTTTTCTCTCTCTCTTTTTTTAAGAATAGAATTATTATTTGCTTGGGATCTGCCTGGTGTCTGTGTATGGGTATAAAGTCTGGCTTAATAACAGAAGCTAAAGTCTTCTCCTTTCACAGTTCAGACCTGAGAGACAAGTTGACATGTGAGGTCATTTAGAAGTCTAGATTGTGATCTGATGATGTGTGCCTCAAGAGGCACGAGGAGAAGTTCAGTCCCACACTTGCTCCAGACACTCATATTCCTGAGAGAGAGCGACTGGTGCATGACTGTAATATTACCCATGGTGATGGTCAGGTGATGGGGATGTGGCTGGGATTGCTCATGTCTTTATATTACTGTTGACTTCTGGTCACCTTCTGGAGGTGAAATCAGAGCAAGCTATGCGACTGGGATATCAAGGGATGCAGTGACTGTAATAAGTCGTTCCTGGTTTGTTTGGAATGGAAGGTGTTAAATAAGGGCATTTCCTTCTTCAGGAAATGGGTACTTGCAATAGAAAGTTATTTTTAGTCACTCTGTGCTCCAGGAGTTGATACATAGAGCCCTGACCTGCCTGCTGATAACACATTACCTCATTTGCAGCTCCACTGTTGATGTGCACTCCACTATGTCCTTGCTTGAACCTGGCAGGCACTGTGTAGTACAGTTGTCATGGCATTGTCTGAAGGATTAAACTGCAGCAATGAGGTTGCTGTTCAGACTGACACAGAAACCCCAAACAAACTCTAGGCAGCAACGTCTCGTAGCAGCGAAGCATGAGGGCACAGGCGCACATCTCCGTTACACCAGAAATACCTGAACTGAACTGGTGCCGTTTTACAGCAGCAGGGCTAGCGCAGTCTCACTGTGCTGGTGCCACTACTCAGCTTAAGCCAAAACTCAACCAGTAGAGCTCTGCTGAAATCTATGGAGCTATGCCAATCTACAGCAGCTCCACATCTGCCCTTCTCTTCTCCATTTCTTGCTGAATCACCAGATTATTTTTGGTCAAAGCAAACAGGGGGTCTTCGGCAAGCACTTGGTCTCCTTAAGAAAGCCGATCATGAATCGGCAACAACTACCCAACAGACTCCTTTCCTCCTCTCTGCCAGGATTTCACTGCTGCCAGCACAGTGCCACATCCATCTGGACAGCCAGACGAGTCCCTCCCTTTGGAGGCAGCCTGGTTGCCTTTCCATGAATTGGCACTGGGATGGCGTGGCGGCACGCCGGCCGGCTGGCAGCCTTCCGCAGGGAGGACGCACGTCACCTCTGTGGCACGCTCGACATCCCTTGGCCCGAGGCCCATGGCCTGCAATCTCGAGTCAGTGCTCAGACTGGGTTTGTCACCCAGCTGACAGTGCAGTGACCTTACTCCATGACACAGATTTGGTTCCGTGGGTCGCGGGAAAGGTACTGCAGAAGCTGTTTGATCCTTTTGAACGGGACTTTCACAGCACCTATTACAAACTAGCTAGATGGGTAAATTCACCCTCACATATTTTTGCCTCTGGAGTGACTCATGACCTTTCTGTTATCATGCCCACCATTGTTACCATTTGGTCACATCATGCTGGCTATTGTCATTCAACAATTGGGAATAATAATGACAACAACTGTCATACACAGAAAGCCAAACCTTACTATTTCATTAGTGGTGTGGCTTTAAAAGTAAGAAAGCAGAAAGTCTTTTTCTCTATCATCTCCTTTCTTGGCTATGTACACTTTGTTTCACTCTTGCTTGCTCCATTCACTTTCTACAAGCTGAAAAGCATCACTGCTTTATTTCAAAACCTGCTTTCATAAGCTTTTTCTTCCACTGTGACCAGAACCGATTTTTCATATTGAGCCTTATCCATTGCATGTTTTAACTCAACTCTTCTCGCTCTCCATTAAGAATCTTCCTTTTATCTCACTGTTTTTTTGTCCCAAAGAAGGGCAGATATCTGATTTCTCTAACCAAGGTCTGCATCTGTATCTGGATACACAACAGCACTCTTCTTACTTAATTCTTTGCAGCCTGTTTTCTCCCCGAGCACCTACATATTTTCTGCTTACCTTCACATCCTTCAAACCTCTCTCTCCACTTCTTGCCACCAAACTTTTCAACTGTCTTCAACTGTTTCCAAAACAGTTCTCCCTTCATGAATTAAAAATTAGGAAGAGGCTACTTCTAATATGGTCCCAGCTTTCAGTCCCTTTTGTTGGTTCTGAGGCTCTCCAGCCTTTCATGTGCATGTCCATTTAACACGTGTGAAATTGTTCTCTGGGAAGATTTGTTGACTGGCACCAAATTCCTACCCTGCAGACACAAGACTTAACATGCATTAAAACAACCTAGTCTAAACTGCACCATGTCTCTGCCCTGCCCCTTTCTGAAGCACTGCTCTGGGTGCAGTCAAACACTTCTGATTTGCTTTTCCAAAACACCAGCTACTGTGTTTCTTTTTGATAGAAGAAAGCTAAATACTGTCCTCTAGCAAGTCCCAAATTACAGTAAGTCTATTGCTTGAAAAGGGCTAACTTGGTTTTAGTTCTTACCTTCTCACCTCTTTCTGAACCCATTGAGTGGGTCCAGAACATTGAGTGTCTTCCACGAATCCATTCCAGCTGCCTCCAGAGCAGCTCCTCATCTAATCCCCAATGACCTCACAGGGTCCAAGAGTCAACTATTGTCCAGACATGTTTAAAAATTACCCTTCTTTGTTGCCTCCTTTCCAATTCCAGTTCTTACAGGTAGTGTTTCCTGGTGTCCTCTGACTTGTAGCTAAGGTGGTATGTCTGACAGCTTTCTTCTGTTTGAATCTATTTCTCTTATTAATACCAGTGACTGTTCTGTTGGCTACTACAAGCTACTGCCATCATACATCCCTCTTGTGACTAGATAGACAATAGTTTCCCAGAGAAATGAATAATATGGGATGATCCCATGCATATGTGCCTGTCCACCCCCTCCAAAGAGAGCTTGAGTCAACTGTCTGGTTTCAGCCATGTGTAATAGGTCTAGTTCTCCAACTGCTGTGACGATTAGTATGGTGAAGAAGGTTTGTAATGGAGAAAACCCCTGTAAACATCCCAAGTGAGGGAACAAGGAATATGTGACTTCATTAAATGCCAGAGAGTCCTCGTGGGAGGGAGCCCTTTTACATGCTCCAGCCACAGGAAAAGTTTCTGCTGAAATTCCCAGTTGCCCAAGAAAAGCAAACCCATGCAACTCTCAGGTTTCCTGAGCCTTGCTGCTCCCAGAACTACTTGCTTGGAAAGCATATATGGGTTCCAAATCAGGAATAGTTCCCACTCTAGTCAGAATCATCTAGCATTTGATTTCAGCTCAGGAGTAACAGTATTGCATTCTTACACCTCAAAATACAAGTACTGAAACTCCATGTGTGATTGCGTGGCCTGGAGAGATGTTATTTCTGAGGTTACTGTTCAGGTCTGAACAGCTCTGTAAGTAATTCAGGATAATGACAGGTAGGTACCAGTTCTAGAGAAACTGTCAGCCTGTTGGAGTTACTGATCTACTGACTCTCATGGCATAGCACTTCTGCTTCTCTAGTAACCAATTCTTTGTCTAATTGCTCACTGCAGAATAATAGGGAGAGAGTTACAAGGTCCTAATAAAGGTAATTATTCAGTTGAAACCACAAGACAAACTGGGAGATTTTGGGGAAGTCTCAGACTATGAAGTACTGATACAGAAATAACTACCATACAAGGCAAGAAAAAATATTGTAGGTAAAGTTAAAGTGACTTAGAAGAACCTGTGCAAGGCCAGAGGGGGGAAGGGAAGCACATGGCTGAAAACACGCGGGAATATCCTGGCTTGCACACAGCGTCATGCTCTCTAATACAGTTACTCACAGGTCTATATATAGCTCTGTGTATCCCAGAGATTGTCAAACTATCCTGTACAGTTTATAGAAATGAAAACCCCACGTGGAAGGATCACTTCTTTCACTCCCTGCCCTCTCTTCACTCAGAACAAAAATGTAGTTAACTATTTCAGAGGAAGGCACACTTTCGTGCCTGTAAATCAAGCACTTTTGTCTTTCTGTGTTGAGGGTTTGGTGCTAGCACAAGGGGAAGGTGGTTTAACATACGGAAACGTGAGCCCTGCTTCCTGCAGCATTTGTCTCTTCCTTGTGAGCAAGTTAATTTACCTCCTTAGGAAGTGAGTTCCAGTAACACAGCTCAAGGCGGAAGTGCTACTGCCCTTTTCTCTCTTTGCACGACACCTTTACACCAGCTTCAGAAGGCTGTTTCTGGCAGCTGCAGCTGGCAACCAGGATCTCACCTAGGTCAGTGGCAGTTTCCCAAACTACATACAGAACTGCTGACAGAATGCCAGGGGCAGGCATTTGGGTGGGCTGGCTACCAAAGCAGCAGCAGTACATAGCAGAGCTCAGGTACCTTGCAGGGAAGTTGTGTTTGCAGGCATCTGATCCACGTGTACTGTGGTCACCAAACCTGTGTACCTGACTTCTGGTAAAAGAGGCCCTAAGGACTCTAGAGGTGTTTAAATGTCTAGAGTCAGATAGGCACTCCTTTAATTCTCATGAAGCTTCCAATTACATTAACTAACAAAATCACTTTGTAAATTCCTGCAAGGTGCCCACCTGCATGTCTATGTGCTCAAGCACCAGTGCACGTTTTGGCCCATCTTCTGCTGCTTTCTTCACTCTTGGACTCAAGTTTTGTTAGAGTCTCTCCAGCAGTAGTTGGGAAGCAGAACACACACCAGCCACCTGCCCTGTGCCCCACTGTTGTCCCTTCCCAGTCCAAGCAGGAGTAAACATAGCTTCCCTCCTGTGTCCCTGTATGCCACGGGTGCTGGACCAGCAGCCTAGCTGCGCGTGGAGCCGAGACATGCTTCCTCAGCATGTTCCTATTAGGCAGCTGGCTCACGCCCAGCGAAGGAGCCTGCCTCCAAAGCACGTGGGTCTGCATGCAGCTTTTTCTAGCACAGCAAAGCTGTTCCTCCAAAAGTTTAGAGATCAAGGTCCTCACAGGGAGCCAACTCCCTTCTCCCTTGAGGATGTGCCCACTCTGCCTACAGGAAAACTTCTGTGTGCTTCAAAGTTTCACAGCAATTATTCCCAAGTGTAGACAACCATGAACACACACATGCAGTGGAGTCACAGTGAAAGCAGTTCGTTAGTGTTTGATGTACACACGGAGCTTGCGTTAGTCACATAAAACAGCTAGATAAAAAAACAGCCTGTTGCTTCACGAACTCTGATCAACGTAGAGATCATTCTGTTGCCCACTTTGTGGCAGTCACCTCACCATTGTGTTCTGCATTTGCTAGTTTTCCCCATTACACAACCCAGTTAGCTATTTTTCCTGAATTAAACTACTCCCATTCCTTGCATGTTTCTGTGATTGCACTGTGATTATCTATGATGTAATTAAGAGCTCTGCCCATTTGGCATCACGTGTGCATTCTGGAGTAATGCAGCACTCTCCACTCCTACTTGTGCCTTCTGGCTTCCAAGCAAGGCCGTGGAAGGACAAGACACTCAGCTGAGCAGCAGAGCCCACAGGCTTGCCTTACCGAGACCCTAACATTCCTGCCTTCACATTAAATCTGTTTTTTCTTGTACTGAATATACTTTTGGGACAAGAAAAGCAGAACTCTTACAGTTCAGCATATTTCACTTCCATTAAAAGTTGCCTGGAACACCCCACATTTTTCCCCATTCACCCATCTCTTGCATGACTGCAAGGGTTGTACCTTCCCTGCAATGCAGGCATCCATCAGGGTGGGGAGGGAAAAAGAGACAACCATCCTTGGTATTTTCTTCAGAAAAAGCTGTTCCTGAAGTGCTCTTCCTTAGTGTGTTAGTTATTGTTGTCCATAAAATAATGAAAGGAAAAACGTGCCTATGTTAACTTGTAGAGGGAAGGAAGCAGGGCAAGAGGCTTGTTTTTAATTAGTCATTTTGTGAACATTTGTGCAAGGACAAAGTCTGCTGCCAAACAGCATCTCAATTAGCATGTCCCTGTGGGCAGACCTTGCTGGGACTGATCTGTGGCTTACAAAGGTGGCAGAGGGAGAAGACACAGAAAGGATTTGTTCACTTCTTTTTTATTCCCCCTGCTCCTCTTTGTGTTGCTAGGAGAGCAGACTGGTACAGTGGGTGGTGTCTAACGGGGAGCAGCAACCCAGTTCAATAAACCTGGCTGGGCCTCTGGGATTGGAGCAAGGCAGCATAGAAGAGCAGGCTGGGACCCCCACGATCCACGGAGCAAGTAGCTGTTTAGAGAACAGAAGTGAAACACGAAGCAGTAATAGAAGGAAGGATCTGAGAATGTACAAGGACACTGAGCAAAGACATGCAAATCCAGCCAGCAGTTTTTGTCTCTGATTGGTATTTCTTTGCAAAGACCACAGCATTCGTCCAGTTCTCCAAACGTGGAGGGGATTATAGAGGAGAGGGAGAAGAATTGAAGGAAAGGAATATTTCAGAAGCAGCAGCAGCTGATGAGCTTTCTGCTCAGGAGATGGGGGTGGCAGTGAAGAGATTAAAATGATGATTCAATCAGGAGAGTCTCAGAAATCTGCCCGGTGATAACTTTTTTTTTTTTTAAACAAAAAGACTCAGGCTCTGTGGCATAGTTACAAAGGAGGAGTCTTAATTAAAATTAGCAGGCAGATGAAGTGTTTGAATGGGCATCTTTCAATTCTTTTCCCTTTCAGCTCACAGTAAACCCTTTTCTCACAATAGCTTAAGTTTGCTCCAACAGTTTTTCTTGTCCTTTTTCTTTCCATCACAAAAAAAATAAAACATCCCCTTGGAATTCTACTCCCTCCAGAACGTGATGCAAATAACTTGCATTTCTATGATTCTTTTCAGGCAGGAGCAATTTAAGAGGCAGTTCTGCTTCTCGTCAGCTTGTAAGCTGCTCTGTACATCAGTGACTGTCCCCCATTACAGCTTGTGGAACAGGCACAGGAATGAGCTTAGGCTCTGCACCCTGATTAGCTTTTTCTTAGCGTCCATAGCAGAAGTTGCATGTGGTTTATTTGCAAGTTTATCAGATAGAACAGAAATGTTGTTCAGCTCTGGCTCCAGCTGCTTCTGTTTCTGACACCTGTTGACAGTTAGGGATAAGATTTCCTGCACTAGGAAAGGCAAGCAAAAACTCAAATAGTGCAGCTCTTAAAGCTAAAATAGGCCCTTGAGCATTCAAAGATGTGTACATCAAATAAATATGCAAGATTCTAATGTTAGTGGCAAAACCCATTTCCTATTACATGAATTCAGATTAAGGTGTTATAAATGAGGGTAATCAACAATTTAGTTCGCTCTCTCTGTTTCACTACTACCTGCAGAAGAGCAGGCAAAGCTCCATTCCCTGCTTTCACCAGAACAAAAGAAATAGGTTTGGGTTTTCTTATTTACAGTGTCACTTCCTTAAACCAAATGGTCCTAACAGAGCAGATCGCAAAGACAGCACGTGCTGTTGAGTAAGTGACAGCATCGAAAGGACAGGCTGACAAAAGTCATCTGATTATTGCCATCATACAGATACATAGCACATAACGCCAGGTAACATGGCTTAAAGTTTGCCACATTCCTGGATTTTGGAATAGCTTGCTATGTGTGTACTTTGCCAGGCAGAGCAAGCCAGCTTGCCACATTTCTTGCTAGGGTTTGGAATTGAAATGTAGATTCAAAGCAGATGGGGATGTTTCTGCAGCATCTGAATAGAAATACACAGAAACTGAGAAAACTCCTTTCTTCCTCCCCTCCTCCTCCCAAGCAAAGTCAACTATCATCTCATTCTGACAAAGGCCTATTCTTCTGCAGACCACATAAAATGATCTGTCTGGTGAAGATCTGAATTTATGCACTATCAGGGCTTTTTGTGAAGCGCTGCCGAGCTCAGCCGGCAGCAGCCGTGTTGCTCCCAACACTGCTGTTAGAGGAGCAAGGCGACCTGTGCTCAGGAATTCCTCGAGCACTTGTTTTACATACAAAGAGAGGGGAAGACAAAACAAGAACGAGAATCAGTGAAATAGAAAATTCTTTCTGAGGCCGGTACCTCAATGCCATTCAACCTAACCCGGTTTGTATTGGAGCAGCACAACAAAGCTGTCCTGCTGGATTAGAGGTTAGTAAGTACAGACAGCTGGTCTCCCCCTGGATCTCTCCCCCACACTGGCCTTGCACAGGGAATCCCTCCCCTCCTTTATCCTTAGATAAACTCCCATCGTCCCTGAAACTGGACTAACTGTGCCATCTCACAGTCACATCGCTTCGGCATCTGTCCAGCTTCATTGTGAGCCACCTTTGTTTTCAGCAGGGAGTTTCAAGTCATTACCTGCCTAAGCTGGGCTTTGTTCAATGCGTTAGTGATTCTGAGGGTTTTCTTAACCAAAGCACAGGAAGATTTCCTGTATTTGCATTTTTCTTTTCTTCTCTCTTAAATAAATATTTCATCAGATGATGATAAAAACCCCCACTTCATCCCAACCTTCCTTTCTCTCAAAACCCAGGAGTTTTAAATTTGAATGCTGATCTCTGCCATTCCACCCTTAGTGGGTGCATTTTCCTTCTACAAACCCTAGATCTCTCCCTGCTGCTCTCTCCATCTCTTTTTCTTACAGGCTTTTCAGTGTAATTGATCTCAGCAGTAATACCATGTATTTTCTCCTTCCCCTGGGCAAAATGTTTACCCAAGCAGTTTCTGTCTGTTTTTTTCCCTCCCTCCTTAAATAGTAACCTACCTTTTAGGAAAACCCAACTGCCTTCCCCTGTGAAACTCTCCTTATCTCCTCCATGCATAGCAAGAACAAGATTTTCTACTTCTTGAGAAAACACCCA
The DNA here is from genome assembly GCF_015220805.1 of Pogoniulus pusillus. NCBI lineage: Eukaryota > Metazoa > Chordata > Aves > Piciformes > Lybiidae > Pogoniulus > Pogoniulus pusillus. Next base: position 7,530,231 of record NC_087272.1, read on the forward strand.
TAAGATCAAGGAGAGAAAAGGTCAGCTGTGACAAAGTATGCATTTCTGTAACTCCCTTTGCTCCTAATCTAGAAAGATTCCTATTCTATGTCTGAACTGCAGAGCTAGAGTTTACACTTGCAAAACCAATAACCTTGCTACACCACTTGTATTGCCTGCTACAAAGTGAAGATACTGCTCTTCATTATGACCTAGGTTTGGTTTTCTGCTAAAAGGCCATTTAATGCTAAGAAATAATCTCTTTCCCTTGCCCCTAAAGGTAGCTAAGAAAAATCTTAGCTCTCTGTTTTAAAATTGAGAAGAATAAAAGAAAAAGTAATGCAGAACTTCATCTGTAGGACAAAAAGCATAAGCCTGAGGTTTGCCTAAGTTTTCTTCCTTCCTCAGGAGCTCTCAACTATAAGTAATGTTGAAATGAAAACAATAAAAACAGCCAACTGTAAAGACTGTGGAACTGAAGAAAGAGATTTATATCTGTCCATTACTGGTTCGGTTTCTCACTGTAAAGCATTCTGCAATTTCTAGGTGGTCATCTGTAGTGACATGACTAAGTTTTGTATCGTGACTAAAAGATAACCAGGGAGAGAACTGTGTAAATCTTCCCAGCAGATGACCTGCATAACTTTTTCAAATGCAATAACACTGAAAGAGAAAGCTGATGATCGTTGCTCTTTGCAGGTGTCAAGTACTTAGCAGCACCCCTCTTACTTTCGTCATTCAGATATTACAAGTAATTTTTTCCCTTTGAGAGGCTAAGAAATACAGAAACTAGACCAAAAATAAAGGCTCACAGAAGAGTTTCCCTTCAAGCAAAAATGACACAGAATGCAAATAAACATTGTCAAGTAACGAAAGACTCAGTATTACTAAAGAGGAGCAGTAGAGGAATTCCTGTGGCATGACCAATATGACTGCTGCCTGCTTTTGTTGTAAATGAAAGAGGCAACTCTAAGTTACTAGTCTCTAGTGTTTCTGTGTAAAATCTAGTCAATCCAGTTTTTCTGTCTTTTCAATGGATGCAACAGTTTATGGTCCTCTTTTTTCACCTATAGTACATAAAAATGAAAGTGCAAATACAGTAACAAACCACTCTGCGCTTAAGTAGTTGTTCCTAAAACTAAATCTGAATGATGAGTCCACAGATGAGTACAAAGGTTAACAACAGATGCTCTGGATGCTCCTATTTTCAGTTTGCCTATTGGAAACCTGCTAAACCTAAAGTTACCAAAGTTCATTGAAAACTTAGAAGTGTAGCAGTTTCATTTGCAGTGTCTATGAATAGTTCATCCCTGACCTTCTGGTCAGAAAAAAAACCCAAACATATCCAGTACTATGTGCTTTGCACCTTGCCACACCAAGCTGTACACACAGTGTGGCCTGTGGCCACTCTGTACAGACACATCACCTCTTATTTGAACAGGCAGATGCACAGCCTTCCACTTCTCATGTTAGGTCCAAAGTCTCCTAAGTATTCAGAGAACTAGAAGCAGCACCTGCTGGGTGCCCAAAGGGGAGCCAAGGGTGGGAACAGCATTCTGCGTTCCTCAGGGATGGAAAACGTGCTGGGGTTTCCCAGCTGAGTCAGTCACAGATGTGATGGCAGTCTGGCCACCCTGAATCCTTCAGGGACAGTTATGTGTACTGTAACACGTGCATGAGTTACCATCATCGTGTGTGAAATGCAAATTTTCTCTTAAAAGATCACAGGATCACAGGATGTTAGGGGTTGGAAGGGACCCAAGGAGATCACTAAGTCCAACTCCCCTGCCAGAGCAGGATGTTGGCAGTACTTGCCTTAATTAATCTGACTATGTAAACTATACCAGAAAGAGGTAACAGCCTCTTAGAGTACTCAGAGTGTTTACAAAATGTGTTTCCTAGATGTTGTGCACTGTTACCTATTGATTACTGTAATTGCCTGTGAACCTGTATCTGTGGTGTGATCTGTATGAGTAAAATAACTGATGAATGCTGATGCTGATGCCCTGTTCCAGCTGGAAAGTAATATGAAAGGTAAGTAGTGTCATGTGCAGGTCCTAGCATCATTCAGTAACCCACTGCTCGCTCTGGGGAGTAGGGGAACTCTCCAGAGAGAGTTAGTCTCAAAGAAGTGGCTTCATAAATACCCCGGTTAAATGAGCACGGCTGCTGGTACCAGGCTAGACTGGAGGAGAGAATTGCAGTGCAAGTGGGCAGGATCAGGGAATCATAGATACCAAGGTTCATGTGGGCAAATTTCTGTAGAGACAGATTTGAATCAAATTTACTTCAGTTACTTGGCAGTGAGTGCCACAGTTGCAGATCTTAAACTTTCAACTGAGAAGCAAGGCTTTTCTCATCAGCCATACCTGGAGGAATGTGCTTGATTCTCATGCTTTTTTTTGGGCCTTTGAGTAACTACTGAAATTCTGTGTAATTGAGAAGACAGAAGATAAAATGCTGCAATCATTTAATCAAGAATTTCATTGCAGTCCTCTGACTCCTCTTCACGCACAGTTATTCTGTATGTGTCCTTTTGCTGTTCTTCAAGCAAAAACTTTTCAGAACCAGTACAAACAGCACTAACTTTTAGTTCCATAGTCAGTGCAAACGATGCAGTTAGTTCCTAGCTGACCTAAGAAAGGGGAAGCCTTCTGTAATAAGCACCTAATGAAAGTCAGTGCCTGCTAATCCCTGGAGGGACAAGCTGTCCTCAGAGGGTGCTGCCAGAGCATCCCAACAAGGACAGACTTGAAGACTGGGCCAGTTGGCAGTCACTTGTAGTTTCATCTTCAAAAATTACTGTGTTTGTGCACATCTTAACAAAGTCTTTAGCTCTAGTTTCTAGCTGCTGTGCTGCCTTCCTTCAACTTCCTGCAGCTCTGTGGAGCACATTCTTCCATCCCCATCCACTTCCTCTTGTTAACCTTGTCATGGAAAATCTCTCTCAAAACCTCTCTCTCTCTCTTCCTTGCTGCTATCTGAAGTACACCAATCTTTCCTCCAACACAAATACAATCTAAGACAAAATACAGAGGAAAGTTTATTACTGCTGACCACATCTTTTAATCTTTTATAGCAATTTCCTTTGTAATCCTGACAGAGCTTTCCAGTATTGAGTAGATGCAGGCTCTCACTAATGGGTCTCTTGTAAAAGAAACCCCAAGTCCTTGAGCTTTTTGTTTCCCTCCTCACAGTCTAAAGCAACAGCAGTGCTTTTTGGTATCGAGTTATTTGCATGGTAGCCTGTTTGATCAAGTCAAGATTTAAAGCCAACATCAAGAAGCATCTCCTATGTTGTGAAAGTTTTGTTCTTTTGCAAGGATGTGTGCATTGTTAGAAAGGAGCTGCTCAGCCATCAGCCCACAATAGCAGACTGGTTTGTCAGTTTTTTTCCTCAAACTCATTGGCAGTAGCACTACTAGAGTTAAAGTACTTTGGGTTTCTGTTTCAGCTTGAACATCCTTCTCCTGATTTCAGAGTATCTTGTTTTACAATAGCCTCCTTCAGGCAATAGAGTCCAGTGCAAAATTTAATCTTCACAGAGCATTCAGCCCTAGTTACCAATAGATCACTGAGTAGTAACAGCTGTTTTAAAGACACTGAAGTTTTTCAAATGAAGCCAGAAAAACTGAAGCACAGACAAACTATGTCCTGCCTGGTTATACTGTGGTGCATGAGGAAGTAGGATAGAAGGAAAAAGAGCAAACGAGTCTTCAACATCAGAGTAGCCAGTGTCCTGATGAGGTAAGTCAACTGTCAGGCCTTTGACAGCTCTGAAGACATCTCTGCCTCCATGCCTCCAGAAAAAAAGGCTGGGAGCTCAGGGAAGGGGAGGTTGGGAGCTGCTGAGATCCTCATCAGTTTCCAGGTCAGGACTGGGGCTCTGTGAGGGGGTGCTGGCATGTGTCCTGTGTCATCTATATGCCCCCTCCACACGAAGAGGGGAACACAGGTCTGTTGGAATCAACCAATAGTGCTAAAGGGAGGGAGGCAGGGAACAGGATGGGCTGGAAGGCATTGGCCCCCTGAACACAGCCTCCAACCAGCTTTATGCCATAACTTCTCTGGCAGACGTAGTAGGCTACAAGGCTGATACACAGCAGTATGGCAACACGTACCCAGGACCTAGTGCTTACCTGACTTGCTTTAGTGCTCACCTGACCTGCTTTAGTGCTCCAGATGTTTTCAAAAAGGTGAACTTCAGAGTATTCTTTTCTGCCCAGCTAATTTTAGCTGCGACTATCTTTTCAGAACATTTGCGTAATCATTCATACTTGTCATAAACTTTTAAGATCATTTTGGTTTGGGGAGCTAAGGCATGCTTCTGATTTATTACACTTCAATTACATGTAAGCTTTTACAAGCTAGATGAGGCTGTTAGGAGGGGTTGTTTGCTGGGGGGTATAATGAGCAGATAAACTTTGCCATTCGTCATTGTCCCCCACCCTTCCCACAGTAAAATGATTTTTCTCATCATCAGCCTGTCTGACCCTCAGACTGTTAACAAACCAAAAATAAAGTTGCCTTGGATGCATTTAGCAGTGGCATGCATGTTAGCTTAAATGACTGCTGTAGACATGCAGTATCCCTGATAGCTGTCTCCTTTTATCTCCCAGCCCCCATTCCATACTTTCCATTTTAAAGGAAAAGCAGCTGTTCATTGCCCCCAGAGGCTGTGCAGGAGTAATGCTACCACACAAACTGCATTGCGTTTTCTCCTCACAAAACTGGTTGCATATGTCAAAGCTGAAGGCTTATCATCTTTGCTTTGCCCCAACCCTGTTCTCTTCCTGATATGTTTTGGATGAGGGGAGATGGAAGAAGGAGAGAAGGTTTATCTTGTCAGTAACAGCAGTGACAGAATCATACTTCATGTGGAAGGAAACACAGAAGCTTACGGGAACTCTACTAGCACAATGCAAGGCGTTCATCCCTTCACCTGCATTCCTGGGCCGAGGACCACTGCAGCTACTGGGCTTCTGACTAAAGAACTAGACTGGCAAAAACTTCACACAACCTTGCTAGGAGAAGCAGGACTTGCAGGATCAGGTCCTCACTGCTGGAGGTGTGGATTTAAATAACAAAAAGTCACCTGACTCTTTTGAGTTCACCTGCAACCCTTCCAAAGAAGGGTAAAGAGAGGCACAGAAAATGCTTCCATTATTTTTCACCATCTATAGTAGAGATGTTTACTTAAGCTGAAAAAAGTCTCAATTATGATTTATGGGTTTCATGCAAAGTAGTCCTGTAGCTTAGGTTTGTCTGTAGCTCCCAGCTTTCGAAATCCAGCCGAGTGCATACTTTACAATGGTGAGCTTTTCATCCACACTGCTTCTTTGTGCACTAAGAGCGTGACTGTGCTACAGGCAGACAATAATCAATTAGTGAAATGGTATCTCGTGACTGAGAATATGAAGTAGGCTTTGCAGGGTCTGACAACAGCTCTTTTAACTTGCCCATTTCTGTACGTCTCTTAAATACCCCAAAATATCAAAGGTCTTTCATTAGAGCTTCAAACCGTTTCACATCCAGGCAGGCCACTGGATACCTCAGAAGGGTCTGAAGTGATGTGAGCCGGCAGCAAATGGCGAATTGCCCGAAGGAAGAACAACTGACTGTTTTCAGTGCTTTGAAAACATTTGAAAAGGAAGGACAGAGAGAGGAGTGTTGCAGTCCCCTTCAGCACTGCTCAAGTACTGCTCTTCCAAGCGTCAGCTGCGGGAAGCTGAAAATCTCAGCGAGGGTTAAAACACAATCTGTCAGTTTCCCACCCCACCCTTTTTAGCTTGGTGGCAGCAGATTTTCTGTCTCTTCGTGTTGTATCTTGCCTTAAAGAAGAAAATTTGAACAGAAGAAAGAATGTGCTTTGAATTGTGGGAAAGGAAAGGAAAGCAGGAATGCCAGCAAGTTCTGAGATCTCAACCCTTTTTCAGCACAGAAATCCCAACTTTTTATCCAGTCTTGCAATTTGGTTAAAGGAAGAATTTTCATGCTAGAGCTGTGCTTTTAAACAAACATCCCATTCACAAAACCTAGACTTTTTACTGGCTTCCACTGTTCCTAAAACATCAAAAGGAGATACCAGACAAAAAGGCAAATACCTGTCTCCCTGAAAAAAGATTTGTCCTGTAGTAGCTCTCTGACTGTTTCTTGCCAGAAAATAATGGAAGATTTCCCATATAGTGTCTATTCATGCCTAAATGTTAACAAGTTCTAAACAGCTATAGATGAAATCCACGCTCCAAGTAACTAAGGGTGTAACAAGATAAGAAAGAACTCGGAAGTGGCCGTAGTTGTGTGTGGAAGCACAACTGTTGCTTGGTCCTCGGAACAGGATTAATAGAGGCCTTCTAAAGAAAAAGCTAAAACCTCTCTTGCCAAGTAATAAAAAGCTAAACTTGGGTTGGGGGGGGATGTCTGTAGCCAAGATGGTATCTACTGAAAATCTGCTTTTCAAACCAGCCTTGAGAAATCAGTCCTTAATAAATGCTGGCACGATGTGAAGTAGGTGTCTCCTAACTTATAATTTGTTTGGGCCCTGAGCCATTTTATCTAAGATTAGTCAATGACCAATTTTTTTTCCAAGCCTGTATGTGGAGTATTCAAAATGAAAACGTAGTCCCACATCATCATCTCCAACCTAAAGCTGAAGAGATGGCAACAGTACCCATGCCAAGCTCTCATGCGCTCAGAACTGTAGCAAGGCAGCATCAGTTCCCATGTTTCATTACTCTCCCAGAGCTGTGCTATCATCAAGGTTAGGTCTTGACTGCTCTTAGGTCATCAGCTAGCTCTGGTCATCAAAAACACCTTGTCTTGCATTTCTTGTCCATCTGGAGAAGCAACTGAAGCTGTTTTCTTAGATACAGATTTCAGCCTAACTCATGCCATTGTTGCTTGTAGATTGCAACAACCCATACAAAAACTGCTCCTGAAGACCACACACAAATATAAAAAGAAGTTGAATGGCAATCATAGCTCCAGAGAGCATCTTCTAATAGACCTCTAAAAATGCATTAGATTCTTATCTTCTGTGGTGCCTCAGCAACTGTGGAAGTCAGAAGAGATGTTTGTGCCAATAGCTCACAGACTTAAGCATGCTGAAAGGCAAGTTTTAAGGAAATAACCCTCTCGATAAAGCTTTGCTAGAAGCAACGAGTCTGTTCTGTTGATTTCAGCGTGATTTACACAGTGCCTCTCAAGCTGAGGGAACAAACCTGATTTTAGTTACTGGGGGAAAAGCCAAGTTAATTCACACAGGCATTTGAAATGTTGTACAGGCACATATTAGAGCTGTTTGTATAGCAAACGTCTGAGTGGCAGGGGGTAGATCTAGCAGAATGTGGCACGTGCATAAGGTGGCCCAAGATCAGACTCTTGCGTTTGCTTTGTGACCTCCATGCATCTGGTTAGGGAACAAATGGTATGGATATAGACCCACCCAGGGGAGGGGATCAGATGTCATGAACCAGACTGTTTATTCTGTCTAGGGGGAAGCAGTAATAATAGTTTTCAGTTACATGGGGAGAAAGAAGCCATAGGACAGAACTACAAAACAACCAACCACACAAAAAACTCTTCTGTGAGTCTGTTGTAGATGGAAAGAGATGATCTAGGGTTATGTTTGAAATAACAGAAGCTGTCTAATGAGTCAGGTTAATGAAGCACTGCATGAAACCTCTGTGTTATTACACAACTCTTGTTCTTAGAGACCTTTGAAAACAGGTTGTAGTAGACCAGTACAGGTCTGCCCTGAAGCTAAGGGTACTCATCCCAGACCTCTAACAAACCTGCTTTTTCCCATGTGTTTATGAGCAATTTGTTGGATTTTGTAAGTTGTGCAAGGCACAAATTGGTAGGAGGAAAAAAAATATCACAAGTGGGCAGGAAATCACATTTTAAAATCAGATCACAGAACTCTGTGTAGTGTGGGGGCTGTCTCTCTGTGGTGCTTCTCATTTCTCAATGATCAAGAAGAGTAGCTTGAAAAATGAATTCACTACAGCATCCCAACCCTGATGTGGCAGAGGCATGAGGAAAACAGAGGGGGAAAATGTATAGGGGGGTCAAGGCTATCTTAGTGAGGCCAGTGCAGAAGCTGAAAGCTATATTGTACCATCTGGACATGTGGGAGCAACAGTCAGAGTAATCCTCAGAGCCATCAGCCCTGGTCTCTGCATCACCCCCACTCTCCTCTTTGTGTGACCTTCAGCTTCCAGAGAAGAAATGTAAGAAAATGGCATTTCATCCCAAATTCTGTTTTCATCAGAACTTGGAGGCCAACAGGACTTCCTATCTGAAGTTAGTTCAAAGGATAATGGAAAACAGAGTTGTGTAAATAGGTTTCCTGAGGACACCGCAGCCCACAGTGTTTTACTCTTCTTGATCAGTTCTTCCACCCACATGCCAAACAGGACTTTTTTTGTTCCAATTTTCTAACGTTACTGTCCCAACATGATGAAATTCTGAAGTCTCTGGCTTGCCAGTGCATTTTCCTTTGGGTCCTTCCTTTCTTCCTTGTAGTACAGGGTGAAGAGAGCCAAGAGAATCTCTTCCACTGCTTCAGTTCTCAAGGAGGATGTACTACTTAATACATAATTACTTAATTCTGCCAACAGCTGTGATGAAATCATAATGGATAACTGACCTTTGATGGATATCAGGAAGCTATCAACCCGAGAAATCCCTACTATATCCAGGTCTGAAGCCAGATGGACAAAGATCACAGAAACTGGAAGATAATGATGACACTGACCTCTTGGTAACCTTCCCTAAATGGCAGGTTGATAACATCAAGTGTGTCTTGAAGAGAGGTTCAGCTACCAACGTTTGCTTATCCTGTCATGCTCACAGAGGCATGCTGCACAGCAGAGCTGGGTTGGAGCTGCAGGAGCAGATTGATGGTGCTCTGGGAGAGCTGACTTTAACCAGTAGCCAGTATCATTGTTACCACTTGATGTAACTGAAGTACTGAGAGGAAATTTATCCTTCAAATCACAGCATTTCTCCATAAATGATATCTGGGCCTGAGCACCAGCTGTGCCCACCCTACCTTGCCAGCATTTGCTCAACACACCTAATCTAGCATGAGAACTGGCTGAGTCCATGAAAATAAGAGACTTGGTTCTGTTTTCCTACCCCATCATGTTTCTCAGTGTTCAATCCACTGGCACTGGTGAATTCCCTCAACGATGCCCTGTGTAGGTGACAGTATGAAACAATTTTGTTGGTCCAAACTTCACAGGCACACATGAGGAGTTTCTCATGATACCCAGGCACAGAACCATCTCACTCAGCAGACGCTTATTAAAGCATACCCAGTGTTTAAGGCTGGAACTCCCATCCCCCACAGCCTTCCTGTCACAATTACCAACTGTAACGACTCCCCAAGCCAGCGAAAGTGAGTGTTTTAGTTCAGCTTCCCTGCATTTGTGAAAGATGTGTGACAGTAAAGGAGGTGCTCGAGAAATTGGGCAGTTCTGGTTCTTGGAGTATATAGACAAGCCAACATCCAAGGCAATGTCAAACAGGCTAACCTGGGAAGTGGTACAGCCCTGTGTGGTAGCCTGCCCCTATAAACCACCTGGATCCACCACACCGCAACTCTAAACCACAGAAAGCAGCAAGAACAAGAGTAGGTGCCAACCTCATCTTCACAGAAACAGAGAATCACAGAAACAACCAGGTTGGAAAAGACCCTCATGATCATCAAGTCCAACTGATAACCCTACACTAGAAGGTTCACCCCTAAACCATATCCCCAAGCACCACATCTAAACTTTAAACACATCCACAGTTGGTGACTCCACCACCTCCCTGGGCAGCCTATTCCAAAGCTTGACCGCTCTTCCTGTGAAAATATTTTGCCTCATGTCCAGTCTAAACCTACCCAGTCACAGCTTGAGGCCATTCCCTCTTGTTCTATCACTATTTACCTGTGAGATCTTCAATCTTCTGGTAATGACAGCAGGAAGATCCTTTTGTCCCTTAAATCCAACTTGCTTCTAAGATTTGACCTTTTGGGAAGCATTTCTCATCTTGCTGTACTATGGTGACATTATAAGTGACTTGAAGAGTTGTGCTCTTGTGTTAGAAGTGTTACGTGGTACAATCAGATGCAAAGTTTGTATAGGACAGAGATCACAAGCAAACAGGGCCTGGAGAGCTGTGTGATGTGACATTATAATTCTCATTTACTTGCATTTTAGATTCCTGGATTCATTTCCTTCACATAATTGGATTTTTTCCACCTGTATTGTGGAGGCATTTGGTTTGCACTCCCCTTGATTTCAGGCAGTTGTTAGAAGAGTGCAATTTTTCATGTCTGTGTAGTTATTATGCAGGATCCAGTCTCGTTGATGATTATATAATGTAGCGAGGGGAAATCACTGTGCCAATGCAGTTTAGCTTTACTCTCTTGCCCTCTGCATTAAGGTCAAAAATCAAACCGATTCAAGGGCTTTTGCAATTAGATCATTGCATCACTGAGATGCAAGGACTGGTGTCAATAAATGGAGGGGGGGCTAGCACTAGTTGATTTTAAAATGCATGAATTATGAGGCTTCTGGCTCGGGTAAGATTTAATGAATTATTAATCCTCATCTTTCACAAATCCCATGCTCTTCATTCCCTTATGACTGCTTATATCTATATTCACTAGCCACTTTCCCCCCCTGCAAATTAAGGACAAATTAGCAATGAATTAGGTAACAAATTTTACCCCTCCCACGTTTTATTTTCTGTTTGACATAGATTATTTGTAGATGTAAATGCCAGAAGACAATTATATTAATGTAATATGACCTCCTGCAGAATACAGAGTCTCATCCAGTAGTTTCTAGGTTAACCCCTTAATTGCTATTTAAAGCTACAATGAGGCAGCAATACACCTATTTTAGAAAGAAATACAGACTTAACTTAAAAATATTAAGGGACAGAGATGGCGAGGCACCCTTATGCGAGTTGTTTTCCAAAGCACTGTTAATGTGATGAATAAATACACTATCCCAATCAACAGACAGCTGAATGCAGTGCAAAAGGACCCCCTTATAAGCCACAGCACCCAGCTAACAACAAAGTGTCCTTGTCCTTCTGGGGCCATCTGCACTGAAGTTTCAGTGTGTTTTCCACAGCTACCACACTTGCAGCAGGGCAGCAGTGATGCTGGTAGGGAGCAGAGCATGCCTTAGGGCATCTTGTGGGGTTCAGAGCCTCCATTCACCTTGGGCATGAATGCAATCTCTCTTTTGATTCTACTTTGGACTAGGGTTATAATTCTCTCATGAGTGTGCTGGCTTCAGAAAAGCATATTAAACCCATGTTTAAACAACACAGGGTTTGGTTTCTGATAGTATTATATTTAGTACAAATTAGCAGCTGCCCTGGGTTGGGAAGAAGCTGTTCTGCAAATGGCAAGCCTCCCACAGTCTGGGCAGGCATAGTCTTGGTCTTGCCTCTTCTATTAGTTTCCACATGCTTTGTTTCTCAGTGTATAAAAACCAGTGCACCTTAGGTGTGAAACCTATAGGAAACCCTTAAACTACACTACAGTTTTCATGTGTGCAACATTCTATCCCAGCAATAATGGAAATGGCTCACTAATAAGAAGCTTTGATGTGTTTCACCACCCATTAGCCATCTGAATTAACTGCACATCTTTTCTAGTGACATTTGCAGCTTGCTTATAGGTGCTAACCCAAGGCACAGCTGAAGCAATTGCTACTTAGGCCAGAGAAAAATGACATCCCATGATAACCACATGGCTCTAGATCATGGTGCTGAGCATGGTTGTAACTGCCTGTGTGACTTGCTCCAATGTTTAACAAGAGAAAACTTTGATGCAGAGTTAATCAGAAACAATTTTGCATGGATGCAAGTCCAGAAGATGCCACGTATGAGCATCCTTACTCAGGACTAACCCTTACTTAGGAATAGCTTTGCTCATGCCTTTGCTTGAACTGCCATTAATTCTTGAATGCAAGGAGAAAAAGCCATCACTTTAGCAGCTTTTGCACTTGGTGTTTTGGGAGTTAGACCTCTTTGGAAGCAGCATGGGCTTCAGAGGAGTGAAGCAACTCCATGGCCACACATCATAATACACAGCAAATTAAGCCAGAAGCCAACTATGGTACCCCAGTGATAGGAGCAGGAGAGTGTGAGCAGGAAGTACAGCTTACCCAAGTGGAGTTTGTCAAGGCATATGGATAAACTCAACCCCTCTCTAGAAAGCGCTGTGAGGGTTTTTTGTCAGGCAGCAGTTTAGACCTCTGTGTCATCTGGCAGTGGCAGAAGGGTGCCAGTGGGATGGAGGCTGTGGCAGCACTCCAGGAACAGCCCAACAAGCCATTGGCAAGCTCCTGGATATCTGACTTCTGCTTTCTTGATCCTGATATGACTCAAGTGCAAGTCAGCCGAGGTCATGATCTGCAGAGGTGTATTTCTGCTCAGAAGAAAAGCTCTGAGGAGGTATATTTCTGTCCCAGGTAACCTCAGAAGGGAAACAACACATCTGACATCTCACCTTTTAGTCCTTTTAGAGCCAGGAGTATTCTGACACAGCATCCTCCCACCTATTCTTTTCTGCTGGGACACTTGCACAGCTTTGCCAACGATCGTACTCCCCTGCAGTGGGTGCATTTGTTCAATCATTGGTCTGAGCTGCTTTGTATGCACAAACTCCCTAGAGACAGGTGCTAGATAAAACGAAGCATGAGCCTTTAGAGCTGGCTAAAAGTAAAGAAAATTACATAACTGAGAGTGCTCTTGTCACTGCAGCAGTGTTTGTTACGCTCCTAACACCACCTTCCACAGCCTGTCAGTATTCACGTGTTGACAGAGGTGGCAGGAACACGCCAAACTTGCCCATAAAACCAAGCAAAAAAATCTCTCAAACTCTCTCCCAGTGCCTGCTTTCCAATTTGTGCCCCACATGCGGCAAGAAATAAATGTACAGGCATCGCTTGGCTCTGACAAAGCCAGGCAGCGGCGGGCTGAGTTACAACTGGAATGCATATTGGTGGGATGAGATGCGGATCCATTTGCACAGTAATGTGCTATATTTAAGTCACGCATCGTGGCATCTTCAAAGAGGCCAGTCATAATTATGATGGATTAGACTGCAGAGTCAGTCCTAGATGCAGTAATTGTTTCACAGATGCTGCTGATGTGACTTGAATTTCTAATGAGGTATAGCTGAAGAAAAATATGCGGAGCTTTCTAAACGGTCTGGATAAAATACAGTTATGGGAAAGGGAAGAAAGGCTAACTGCTTCGCTTAGGGAGAAGTAGATTTACATTGAGAGGCAGACAGTTCACCTCACAGCAATTAGAAAGAGCACTCTGAAAGGTGCAAGCAGGTCTGCTTAGTAGTAGCATCAAGTGTATCTTCCTAGTGTCCAGCTAAAATCAGTCATAAAGCTATCACTGCCATTGCTCTTTTGCCAGATGTAAATTACAAACAATTGCTGTGATGGGTAGCTACTTTAGGAAGATTCATACTCAGGTGTTACTCAAGGGTTGTAACTGACTGAGACAGAAGTATAAAGCAAATTCACCACAATCCTGAATGCATTTCAAAATAAAGCAGATCTGCCACTTTTAGTTGATGAGTTAACAGTATTTGAAAGAACCAAATGATTTGCATGTCCTCTGCAGTGTCTAACACCCATGCCTTGATCAGCATTTGGGGGAACTAGTTGACTCATGAGGTCTTTAAGAATACCATGAATAATAACCAGTGCCACACAATGAAGTAACCTTATGGTTCTGAGGATGGCATGAACCAAAGACTCCTTTCTGAGGCGCAGATGTGCTCTGTTGAGGGGTTTGCAAGCTAAGTGTAGAGAGGGTGGGCAGCCCCCACTTCTAAACAACAAGGTGTTTTTACCTATCTGCAAGGAGTTGAGAAGGAAAATCGTCTGAGAACTCTGAAGCGATTCAGTTGCAACCCACACAGTACACCAGAACACGAGTAGCAAGGCAGCATTTGAAGGCCAGAGAAGTTTCTCACAGTTCAGTCACACAGGCTAAGACTTCTGTTAGAAGCAGCTCGACAGCACAGTGTTAATTACTATGGTGCCTTCGATTTCAGCTTGTACTTGGCAAAACACTGCAGCCTACATACTCACGTCTGAGTTGTGGTTCAGCTGCAGTTTCTAGGTATGAAAGGTGTGAAGGCAAAGAATGGTTCCCAAATTAGGCTGACATTTTATTTTTGGGACGCTCTGGGAGCACCATTCTGCTAGCAGGCCTAGAATGACACATCAGAGGAATCCTTTTCACACAGCTTTCTGTTAAGTGTGCAGTATTGTCTCCCTGGGAAAGCTGCACAGGCTCACGTCCTGAGGTACTTCAAAGCTAGGTTGGGAAATATACTGAAATATATCTAGAAGGGAAGAAGCCTCTATTACCTTGTCAAGAAAATAAGTTAGATGGACAGACATTCTTTTCCATCTCCCTATTCTTAGCTTTCCCTTCAAAAACCCTTTTACAAAAATGTTAAGTACTCTTACTTGCAAAGAACACTTCTCTACTTCTGGCATGCAAAACATGAGTTAAGCACAGAAAGAAAATTTAAAAACTTAGGGAGGTCAAAAGTAATCTAAACCCAGGTTTGGGATAAGGAGGAAGTAGACACACAGTCTCAAGTTGTGCCAGGGGCTGGATGTTAGGAGGAAGTTCTTCCCAGAGAGAGTGATTGCCATTGGAATGGGCTGCCCAGGGAGATGGTGGAGGCACCGTCCCTGGAGGTGTTCAAGAAAAGACTGGATGAGGCACTTAGTGCCATGGTCTAGTTGACTGGCTAGGGCTGGGTGCTAGGGTGGACTGGATGATCTTGGAGGTCTCTTCCAACATGGTTGATTCTATGATTCTATGATCATACAGGTGCTTGTGGGTCAAGATGTGTGTTTGAGTTGTCCTGATACTGAAATTTGAGCTGCAAAGCAGAGAGGATTCTGCTGGATATACTGAATCTCATGAAATAACACTACTTTTAAAATCATTTTAGAATTATATTACTCAACTGACTGTGGCAATACTGCACAGACAACTGCATAAATTGGGTGTTCCTTAACATTTAACAAAAAAAAACACAAAACCCACCACAAAACCCAGCCAACCAGACAAAAAAATAGCATAGGATAGATACAAAAGTAGAGTTAAGCAGAAGATGATGAATGTTTCAGTACAGCTCGCCTTCCCAAGCAGTAGCAATACCAGTCACATGTAACACTTCTCATGCAGTCCAACCAGGGATGACGTGGTAAAGGAGAACCTTTCAGAATCCCCTTCATGCAAACTAAACACAAAAGCTTCAGGACAAAGATATACACAATCCACATTGTCCCTGTGCAATGTCACATCCGTAGGACCCTCTGTCAGTTTGTTTTCTGCAATTTGGGATTGCTTGAGAACCATAAAGCCAACAAAGAATAAATTACAAGCAAAGTCAAACATGAGCTTTATCTATGTTAACTGGAACTGTGAATCCTGGGAAGATCCATGTGAACAGGATTAGCTGTCATTGTATGGAATTTGTTCACTGCACATTGTCAGAGCTTTTATCCAATGAAAAACTTCATTTCATAGAGAAAATATAAATGGTATATAAGAAAATGGGATTTTACGTGCAAACAAAGAAGAAATAAAATCCTAGCTCCACAGCTGGGAGGCTCAGTTCAAACCCCAAATGCATAGCTTAAAGCCATGCTTGATATCTATGTGCAAAATCAAAAGGATATTAATATCTGAAAAAATACCACATCAAACCTTTCCAAAATCTCTGGATTTCTTTCTGTTAACATTACCAAGACGTTGATGAACTGTAGGAGTTCCCAAGGACAGCAGTCAAGCATGGCTTTGTCTCACATGTGCCATACCACTTGCATGGTCTTTAGGAATGCCAGTGTAAAAGATCTTGTCAGACAGCTGAAGACAGAGAAAAGGAGGTTTTCCCTTCTAATTGGCAAGCTCAGAGGCAATAATCCCTCGAGTCACACAAAGGGGTTTGGCACACATAATCAAGTAACAGAATTAGCACCAAGTCTGGGAACCATGGTTTCGGCTTGACTTTCTGCCTTAGCAAGGAGGCAGAGTGATGACAGAGTAGTCTCTGCAAGTCATTCGAAAGAAGAGAATGGTTTTTGCACCATTAGGAGAGATGCACTTTGGTAAAACAGCTGCTTATGTATTAAATGGGGTAAGGAGCCACTCTGTCTTTTCACTCTCTTTTCACCTGGAATCATAGAATCAACCAGGTTGGAAGAGACCACCAAGATCATCCAGTCCACCCTGGCACCCAGCCCTAGCCAGTCAACCAGACCATGGCACTAAGTGCCTCACCCAGGCTTTTCTTGAACACCTCCAGGGGCGGTGACTCCATCACCTCCCTGGGCAGCCCTTTCCAATGCCAATCACTTTCTCTGGCAAGAACTTCCTCCTAACATCCAGCCTATACTTCCCCCAGCACAACTTGAAACTGTGTCCCCTTGTTCTGTTGCTGGTTGCCTGGAACCAACCCAGGTTCCAGCCTGGAACCAACCACCTCCCTTCAGGTAGCTGTAGACAGCAATGAGGTCACCTCTGAGCCTCCTCTTCTCCAAGCTAAACAACCCCAGCTCCTTCAGCCTCTCCTCATAGGGTTTGTGTTCCAGGAAGAAAACTTCAAGAAATAGGGAGACACAGGGCTGGAAAATGTGACAGGACAGTGAAACACCTCCCAGACATACATGTTCCCCTCGTGTTGCATGTGAAAGCTGGTCAGGACAATGGGTGCTTGAATGCTGCAGGAACTGTCAGCAATTTGTGTCCATCTATTGAAACCGACCTTGACTTAGATTCTCTCCCATTTCTTTTCTCTTTCAGATACGTTCAGAGGGTAGCCTTGTGGATGGCCCCGGAGCAGGCCAGATGGAACAGGACAGAACCAACCATGTTGATGGCAATAGATTGAGTCCATTTCTAATACCACAATCTTCTCACGTTTGCCAGGCAGAGCCTTCTGCAGTGAAGCTACAGAATGGAAGTCCAGCAACAGAGAGGCCCAAAGTTGAAGTAAATGGAGACCACAAGCAGCTATTCATTAAAAGCAACTATGGAGTGCCCCACCTGAAGGGAAGCCCAAACAACCGTGTTAGTCCTGACCTTTTATCTGAAAAGAAAGTGTACTCCAAATGCCTGCAAAATGGTGGGATAAAACGCACTTTTAGTGAGCCCTCTCTGTATGGACTTCATGAAAGCAAGAAAGTGAAACAAGAGATAAATGGAGAAAAAGCTGAGCCAGAAGATAATAAAGAAAACCCAAGCATCTCCAATTGTTACAGTGAGAAGAAATCTGAAAGTTTGACAGGACAAGAAAATGAAGCTTCAGATTTGATACAGTCTACAAGATGCAACAGTGGTGGTTCAGAAAACCCTCATGATGTCCTGATTCAGGATGAGCAGGAGCAGGAAAACATTCATTGCCACAACAGGGACATTGTCTTACTACTTAAGAACAAGGCAGTGCCAATGCCTAATGGTGCTACAGTTTCTGCCTCTTCCATGGAAAGCATGCACGGTGAACTCCTGGAGAAAACACTGTCTCAATACTATCCAGAACATGTTTCCATAGCAATGCAGAAGAACACATCTCATATCAATGCCATTACCAGTCAGGCTACTAATGAGTTGTCGTACAAGACAACACATTCATCCCATACCTCAGGGCAGATCACTTCTCCACAGACCTCAAACTCTGAGCTGCCTCAAGTGCCAGCTGTAGTGGTTACTGAGGTCTACAACACAGAAGACTCCGGTAAACCACCTGTATTGCCAGGTAGCTGTTCACTTCAGAAACCAGAACTACAGCAACAGATTCCAAGCTATGATCCACACCAATTACCCATAGGAAACAGTACTGGTTGTGGAAGCGTAGGGCAGGTTCCCAACCATAACCTCTCTCTAAGTTCCAGCAGTAACCTGCAAGCTCAGAGCACCACTCTGGAAAGGTTTTCTGAGCAAGCAGAAAAAAATGGTGCTTACTTTACACAGAACTCAATGTTTCACAAAGATTCCTCCACTCCTCCTGCTCCGGACACGAACACTGTACCATCTGTTGTGGTGCAAGAAGGACACCATTCCTATGACAACAGATGTGATGAAACTCTTCCTGGTGAGATAAAGAATGAAGGACAGCAAAGAGCAACGTCAGAAAGTCCCAGCCTCAGCCACCAACAGTTGCACCCTCAGCAGAGACTTCCACAGCAGGCACAAACATCACAGCAAGATGTCAATGAAAGCACCCCACAAGCTGCTGTGGCCGCCTCAGTTCAGCAGCCCCCACAAGAAATTACGCCGGCGCCAGAGCCTCCCCTCCAGAATCTGCAAGGGCGTGGAAGTGAGGGTGACTTACAGCAACACTATCAGCACTTCCCAGGACAGAGTGAACCTGAGATTCCTCCTGACAAAGAGAAGGACCAAGTGAAAGAGCCTGTGCTACAGGCTCAACATTATCTGAAACCAGCCTGGATAGAACTGGTTTCCACCCAGTTCCGCCAGGGAGAGCCTCCCCGAAAGCCCAGCAAAGCATATTTGCGATCAGTTCTTCAGTTCCAGGCACACACAGCTGAAACAACCTACACAAAGCAGTATGCTGGAAGTCCTGATGCATTAAAGGGGCCTTTGGGACAGCCCCAGAGCCAGAAGATAGTGCAGCAGGAACAAATTCCTCCCCCATACAAAAGCGAGACCTCCCAGCCACAGCCGCATCCCACAGCTGACCAGCAGCTGCCATTCCAGAAGCACTCACCACAGCCGCAGCTCACGAAGGTGGATTCTCTACTCAAGTCCCAAGTCCAGCAGCTCCATTTCCAGCAAAGACCAGAGCAACCTGCTGAACAGCCTTCAGGAGCCCCACTGAAACAGCAGCACTTGAATCCCCAACCAAGGGAAAAAGAGCAATTTGTACATTCACACATTTTGCAACAGATGCTTCAAAAACAGGCACAGCAGGTGCAGCTGCCTTGTGCTCCTCAGCTAACCCCAAACCAGCAACAGGTTCTGCAAATGAAAAGTAAAGACCTGCCCCAAACCATTTCCCACTCCCAAAGCAATGCTGAACAGCTGCTAGATAGGACATCCTTCAATCAGCTTAAAGCAGATGAATGTTTTCAACCTGGGAATAAGTACATGAAATCAGCTGCATTCCCACTGCATAACCCTCAGCTAAGCCTGGAGCAGGTACAGAGCATGAACAGCAAAGCTCCTCGTTACACTCAGAAAGCCAACGCTAGTCTGCAGCATCCCTGCCCAAACAACATGCACTTGAATCCTGAGAAGAAAGAAAACACCACAAATATTGAATGCTTTGGAGCCAACAAAACGCAGGACTTGCAACATGTGCAGTATTTCCCCAATAACTTGACTGCAAAGCAAGATGTGAATCACTGTTTTCAAGAACAAGAGCAACAGACACAAGCAGCTTCAGTTAGGCAGCTACCACCACTCCAGCAAACACAATGCTATGGTGGTAGCCTGAACCAAGATCTCCCAGGTCAACAAGCCACACAGGTGCCTCAGCGGTACTTACCACACAGCCAGCAAACTGTCCCACACTCCCAAGACCAGAGAGGTTGTCATTTGCATTCCCAAAGCCCTAAGGATTTCCAAAAGCATGCTGCTCTGAGGTGGCATCTTTTGCAGAAACAGGAGCAACAACAAGCGTACCAGCAGCCCAAAGCCGAGGTTGGTCCCAGCGCAGCGCGCAAGCCTATAAAAACCGAGGCTGGCACAAAGTCTAACGTCTGCATGCGGCCATCAGCTGGACAGCTGGAAAACAAAATGTGGAAAAAAACAATTAAACAAGAGAATCAGCACTTTGGCTGTGACAGCGTGCAACAAAAGAGCATCATCGAGACAATGGAGCAGCAGCTGAAACAGATACATGTCAAATCACTGTTTGATCACAAGACTTTTACTATCAAGTCACCCAAACACGTGAAGGTTGAAACAGCAGGCCCTATCACCATCCTATCCAGAAATACCAGTGCTGCAGACTTTGATACTCAGACCCCAACCTTAGAGCAACAAGCAAACTCATCTGCTGAGAAAACCCCAACCAAAAGAACAGCTGGAACTGTTCTCAATAATTTTTTAGACTCACCTTCCAAGTTATTGGATACACCTGTGAAAAACTTATTGGACACACCTGCCAAAACCCAGTATGATTTCCCATCTTGCAGCTGTGTTGGTAAGTGTTGAGTTGTACTAAAATTTTCAGAGGAAAGAAATGAGCCTTCCAGTTAGCATCAGGGAGTCAGTTGTCTATTTTGTCTGAGGATTTTCTGGGTTGCTGTTTTTTTTTTTTCTGGTGTTTGGGTTTTTTTTAGTCATTAATTAGTAAAGACTTAAAATTGCAATTTTATACACTTACCCAATCCTACACAGGGAGCTTTCTCAATATTTTATAAAGCAATTACCTAGTTGCTTTTTCAGTCAGAATGCTTATGGCCAGTAATGCATCCCCTCACATTCATTCTCCTTGAGCAGCAGACATGTAATGACAACACACTGATAAAAAGTAGGTCATGACTTCATAATCTAATTTATTCATCAAGGTCAGATAAAGTCCTGGGTCTAAAAGCTGAGATTCTTACTCTGCTTTTTCCTCTAACAGTGAAATTGCTGAAGTTTCCCTGAGCAAAGCCTAAGCCAAGAAGGGACAACAGATTATTCCTCACTTGTTGCAAGAGTTTATCCTCCCTTTCATGCACTTGTCTCCTGCAAGGATAAAACACATCAGCAATTTCTTAGGGAAGCTACTCAAGCAGCACTAAAAAAGCAACAAGGGGAACCCTTGGTATTTCTTCATGGTATACACAAACTCTAAAAGGCAAAGGAACAGAGCAGGGGGAAGCAGAGCAGAATAACACATGTGGCCCCATAGCCCCAGATTCCATACAGCTGCACTGGCACTGCTCATAGCCAGGTCTAACAGACACTTTCAAACTCTGCTGGAAAAACTATTCAGACCAAAGCAAAAGGTTCAGCACTAAAAATGGAAAAAGTGTTATAGTTTCACTTACTGAGATTTCATACCAACTATAAACGAGGAAAGCTGAACCAATACTCCTCCAAAACTGCAAAATGGACATTTTCTGCCTTTTTGAACACTTGGGACTGTATCTCAGAGATGATGTGTGGGAACAAAAAGAGGAGATAGTGGATTTCCAAAGCTCAGAGGAAGAAAACTGGAAGCCAGCTCTTTGCTGTTCCTTCTTGGTTTATGATAAAGAATCTACAAAACTCTGAGATATTTTTAAAGCACTGCAGTTATTTTTTTTTCTTGAGACTGTTTCTCCAATGTGGTTGGCATGAGTTTTTTGGGCAATCATGTCATTATTCTCACTGGTTTTTTAGCCAGTACTGAAACTAAGCAAAAGGGCTTATTTTCCACTTGCATTTTAATTATTCAGGCTTAGCAGACTCTCTATGAAATAAAGGGATGCAAAACTTAGTTCCCATCCTCTTTGAAGGGCCCAGTGCTGCAGCATAATTGATAGGGCTTATTTCTCTCTCCTTAGTAAGATTAAACTGAGCCATTCTCCCACTGATACGTTCAGGTTTACAGCCTGCTTCCCAAGGCTCTACATCACCTTCTCCAGCCTTTGGAGTTAGCATGGCATAAAATCAGCCCTCAAGCAAGTCAAGATTTTCATTTTCCTAGACCCAAGTAGAGCCTGGTTGTTTCTTTCTCACTTCTGGAGCCTGCCTCCTGATACCAAACCAAACCTGTAGCATATGTTGTGAATGCTGACATGGTCCTACCTACACACCAAAACCAGGCCACATTCTTAGCATGTAAGCATTCTGACTAAGCCTTGTGCAGGATTTCTTTCATCAAAATTCTTTTTATTATCATTTCACAAGTCTTACTGTGAGTGGCAGGAATTTTCCAAGTAACTTTACTGGCCACTTTCTCAAGCTGTAGGTTTCTACTCTGTAACATGTCTGCTGAAAAACAAGTACTGTACAGCTCACTGACATCAGTATTTACCATTGTTATCCTATTTATCCTCCTTCCTAGATACTGGGAGAGGAGGAAGTGGGAGAAGGAGAAACAATTATATGATGGTAACAGGAAAATGCCTTTTGAATTTCAGTGTAGAGTCTGAGATGTGCTAGCAAATGGCCTGCAGCCTGTATCATGGCTGTTGGCAGGATCAGCCACGTGCTTTGCATGCTTCATACAAACTGCATGGGCTTACTTTAGACATAAGTGGTTGAAAACTCTGCCCCCAGACCTGTACCAGCAGCGTTCTAACAAGTTAGATGTAAGCTTTGCAATGTGACTTTTTGCATTACAGAATCAAGCTTCAAAGTAATAACCTTTATTTTGTTTTAAACAGAGCAAATTATTGAAAAAGATGAAGGCCCTTTCTACACCCATCTAGGAGCCGGTCCTAATGTGGCAGCTATTAGAGAAATCATGGAAGAAAGGTAATTAGTGCAAAGGCACAGGGCAGATTAATGTTTATCCTTTTGTGGATGTCAGAATTTTTCCAGCTTTTGCACATAAAGAAATAAACAATTGCAAATCAAGTAATTACTTGTAGGCTTAGCTAGCCCAGTGTTGCCAACACTACGTACTGTGCTATTCACCAGAGAGTCACAATATTTGACAGGGCTAATAGTCTGCTGGCTGGCACAGGCTGTGCACTTTGAGACAGATGCCAGCAAACCCAAGCAGGAACAAGTATTCATCAGCCTGCCAAGCAAGATGGTTGGCAGTGCCTGCAAAAGCAGGCATGGACCTGGCGTTCCCTCTGGGTAGGAGAATGCCAAGGTGGAAGGAAGACGAAGAGTAGAATACCAAACTCCAATATTAGCTCCCTCCTGCCAAATTCCTAACCCTAAAGAGCTAAATCTGGCTTGGTCACATCCAGAGGAGTGCTGCAAAACTGCTGGGTAGGATTTCAGCCCAAGAATCAATGAGTAGTTTTGGGGAAAAAAAACCATTCCCTTTCCTCAGAGCACTGCACAAACCCAGCCTTATCTTGATTGTGGACAATCCCTATATTGTGTTGCATCCCATGATACATTTATCAAAGCCAACCAAACCAGGAATTTTGAGCAGCACAGAATGGATGTGTGATCTGTGCTGTTTAAAAATACATGTAAGCACAAAACCCACCAGCCTTTCTGCACTTTTTAAATTAAGAACTGTCACAAAAGGGACTTCTGCACTGTGAATTCTGCACTACTTGTAGCTTTTTGCATGCATAGACACTATTTGGTCAGATTTTGAGCGGTATCTGGGAATTCAGTTCCTCTCTGAACAAATAAGCAAACAAAAAGCTCCCCAGTAAGTCAGAGACAGATGGCAAAATCTGGACTCCAGAACTGCAAAGAAGCTCCAGTTAGATGCAGAACCAAAAGCAAATGGGCATTATTGCAGTGCCATGTCTGAGCTCAGGAGCACTGTTTCCTGGCAAGGAGTGTTAGCTTGTGCTCATCTCTGCACAACCACAGGCACACTTAGGGCATATTAAACCCTTCAGATTACCTCCAGGTCCTGTGGTCCTTTCTCTTTCTTAGCACCTCCTTTCCTGTGACTCCAGATTGTTTTCAGTTTTGTGAGCAGCTTGAATGCATGTAAGCTGCAAAAACCAGCTTCTTCCCATAGAGGGGGAATGAACACTGACCCTCCTGAGAAGCTTCTTGAAATCTGTCTCCCAAGCTCTAGGACTGGTTCATTCTTCATTAGATACACATAATAAGTAAAAGGAAAGTTATACATGTCATGATGTCAGTTACTGGAGATGATTTTTTTTCATTACTTTGGAATGTAATTTTTCATCTTTAATATTGACCTCACCTTTGTCTTTTTTTTTTATCTTTGTCTTTTTTTTCTCCATTTAATTTCACTTTGTGTTGGTAGAAGGAAATCCTGAGAGATTGTAGATAACAGGCATCTCCTCAGCCAGGTTGAGCAGAGTATAGCAGCAGCCACTTCAATAATGGCTAATTTTCAGCTGTTCACATGGTATGAACTGTGTGATTCCCTCATTGAAGGACTCCAGAACTTGTTCTCATTAGATAATCAAAGGACATGAAAAGTGGATCCCATTTGCTCTGGGCAGCAGCACTGCTTGTGTGTGGGGCTAGATTCTGTCTCGATGTCATAATCACCTTGATTAAATGCTTCAGCAAGAGCCAAGCTTGTCCACCTGGGGTACAAAAAGACACACAGAAACAGCATCAGTTGAAGGCATTTTGTGATCATCATTCAGTATAGAAGTCAGGCAGAAGTAAATAAGTAACAATTTATGAATGGATAAGTAAAAGAAATAGATATGGTACAAATTACAGAGTACAGTATCACTATGGTTGGAAAAGACCTCTAAAATCATCAAGTCCAACCATCAAAACAATACTACCATGCCAACTAAACCATTTGTATTTCTTTGCTGTATATTAGCCTGATTCTTAATTAAATTGGGAAATAAATTTCCTGTGGGAGAGCAGAATTAAGTCCAGGATAGTAGCTAGTAGGAGGTAAAAAATATTAATGACTTAACTGATTCACACTGCAGCAAAACCAGAAACAAGCACGGGAAATGGATAGAGTGACTAGTGCATTCCAGCTGGTCCATGATGACTTAAATGTATACAGTTCAGAGCAATAACTTTAACTCAGAAAATAAAAAAAAATGTAAAATTCCTTCCCAAAATAGAGAGACTTCAAATCCACTTTCAAAAAAGTCATTTGTAACAAACTTCTCTATTGAAACATTTAACAGATTTGCCGATAGTATATGATAAGGATACTTTTTTACTCATCTGTGATGTGTTAAAGACATTTACCTCTCTGAATGTTTCAGTGTACCACTGTAATAAAATGAGTGAGATAAACCACACTGCATGTTGCTCCCTGTAACTCACACTGTTTATTTTTTGAGATAAGACAGGCAAATGTGCCCCATCTTTTCAGTGTTCACACAGGACCAAATGAATCTGCTTATTGTACGTATTTTTCTTTGTTTAAGATTTGGCCAGAAGGGTAAAGCTATAAGGATTGAAAGGGTTGTCTACACTGGGAAAGAAGGCAAAAGTTCTCAAGGATGTCCAATTGCTAAATGGGTAAGTGATGCAGACTAATGTTAATGTTAATCTAGTTCAGTGTGGTGGCTCATGTAAGCACATAGCAGTGATGTGTCCTCCCCTTAGCTGACACTATGAAACTTCAAACAGCTCAACAGTGGCACTACCACAGGACACCTGTAGCCTGCTTCCATCTCTGTCTCATGTTCCATTTTCTTGTTGCATGAAGAACAGCAAGAGTAAAATCAGGCTTAAAGGTATGAAAACTTGAGAAGGAAGGCATTCACTTAGATTTAAGATTCACATCCCCAGACATTCTCATTGGTGTTTAATTTCATTTTACCAGTAAGTCAAATAGTGCATTGCTGAGATCATTCTGAGATGCACTCCCAGCTCAGGAGAGTCACTGGGACACTCTCCCAGCAACCACTGTCATGCTCTGGCACAAATTACCAAGTGGTTTTGGTAGGGTGAGGAAGGCAGGGTGAGGAAAAACTGACAGATGATTATAATCTGAAAACACATCAGACTACTCCTTTTTTGTCCAGAAATGCCCACGGTAGCACAGGCACTGAGCTGGGCACTCTTGTATTTGAATATCTGCTTTCCTCTCATCATCACTGCAATGTTTCAATGTAGAAGGGTAAGGTTACAAAACTTGAGTGGCCGATCACAAGTTGATCTGCTTAAGTTGGGGAGAGAGAGTGCAACAGCTCCCACGCCCAGTTATTTAGTGCTTTCCTTAGCTGCCTGCCTTTCCTTGCATGGCTCCTGCCCTAGGTGCAGGTGTCCAACTCCGTGCAGGTACACATCTTACTGTTCACTTGCTTATGCTCACTAATCAAACTGGGATACTTGTACCATAGTGCAGATTCAGGAGGAGATTCCTGCTGAATCAGAGCATGGGGAATACCTTGACAAAGCTGTTTTCCACCACCATGGCTTTCCATGGCAACAATCAAGCTTCTCGGAGTCAGTTTCATTAAAGAGAAAGGGCAGCCCGGGCCCATATCACTAAATGAGCTGCCAGAAGCAAAGAGGAAGGCAGAAGCAGAAGTAGCCTGCCAGCACGTGCAGGAGCGCTGAGGTTTGCTGTTCTCCTGCTCCTCACGCTAAGAAAGGCTCCGTGTGTGCGGGGGCTCCGGGGCATGTGTTGCTGTGCACGCAGGTAGTCCGCAGGAGCAGCCAGGAGGAGAAGCTGCTCTGCCTGGTGCGCGAGCGAGCGGGCCACACGTGCGAGACGGCCGTGATCGTCATCCTCATCCTGGTCTGGGAGGGCATCCCCACCAGCCTGGCCGACAGGCTCTACTCCGAGCTCACCGACACCCTGCGCAAGTACGGCACGCTCACCAACCGCCGCTGCGCGCTCAACGAAGAGTAAGTGCAGCCAGGGCAGTGCGACCCCACCCGCGGCCCTGCCCCGGCACCCCCGCGTGTGCTTCTCCGTGAGATGCACATCACCCTTCCGACCAGTTCAGGCAGCTTGAAAACACACCAAAAAGCACAATAAACGTTCTTGGAAAGCAGGGAGAAACAGCTTTCTGAGGCCGTGAAGCACCTCCCTATGGCTAAAGGGCGAGATCTCAGGGAGGCCCAGGACAGGAGATGCCTCAGCCCTGACATAAAACCTCAATGCACTAAACTGTGCTGTAAGCCTTAAGCCTACAGGAGCTAGCCTGAATCTGAGTTGTTCTTTTATGTCTTTCTGACAGAGCAAAAGTAACGTAGCTATCACTGGGTGTTACTCTGGCTTCATGGGCAGAGGTATTTCAGGAGTTAGTTACTGCTTAGCCCCTGTTAGAGGGCTCCCACATTCTTGCAGACCCATGCCCTTTGGGGTACCAGGTCTGTCACACCAGACCCACATAGCCTCTGTCAAGGCACAGCCAGATTTCTTTCTCACAAGTGTAGGAACCCCCCTGTCCTTGCTTTGCAACTATGAAGTTTCTCACTCTGGTAAGCCCTCTGTTTTAGCACATGTGCCTCCCTCATTCATTGCTTCATTTGCATTGATGGATGATGATCCCAGAGCATGGGGAGAACACCAGTGCCAATCATGGGGTTACCTGCCCACTGCTAACAGCCGTATCGTATCCGCTTATGTTCTAGACGGACTTGTGCATGTCAAGGGCTGGACCCTGAAACTTGTGGTGCTTCATTTTCCTTTGGGTGCTCCTGGAGCATGTACTACAATGGTTGTAAGTTTGCCAGAAGCAAGATTCCAAGAAAGTTTAAGCTGATGGGAGATGATCCAAAAGAGGTTGGTGCCCATTTCTGAAACAAGCTTCATTTGGGAGGAACTGTTTTCTATTACTCTGCAAACAGAGAGCAGGGGCCAGAGCCCTGCCAGAATGGCATACATGTAGGGTAATCAAATAACTGCCAGTCAGAACTGATTGATTCCAGCTGAATTAACTGTCCAAATTCTGACAGCTGGTAAAAGCCCTGAGACTTGAAACCACGTCTGTAGGCTTTCACAATTAGAGGGGAGGGCACAGCCTGAATAATTGTGGCTGTATTAGGCCTACAACTGGGCATTCCCAGTGGCTGAGTGGAAAGTTTACCAGCTGAAGGCACATAATATTGCAATTGGGAACCACAGCAGACTGCATAGAGGCAAACTCTTGAGATGACAATAGGAAGAAAAGGGCAGGCAGACTCATTCTACATGCAGTCCTGCCTCACTGAGCGTCTCAAGACTGGGCTCTGCTACAGCAGACTGGCAACTATTTCAAACCAGTCAGAGTAATAGAACATTGACCTTAGCCTGGCCATAAGATAACTTTTAATGTTAAGACTGTAGCAACTCCTGGACACATCAATCTAGTCATGTGTCTGGGAGGCTCCAGTGGCCCAGTCTGGTTTTGGCAAGCACATTTAAGTTTAGTCCCTCACTTGTGTACTGATGCATAGCTCCACAGCTTTCACTGTACTCTGGTATCTGACACAAACCCAAGCATTTCTGTCACATGATCTGGGTGCCAGGTACTCCTGCACCCTATGGCCTGTGCTGAGAGCACTGCAGTATTTAAAACAGAATTAACAGGTTTTCTTCTCCTCTGCTTTTCTGTAGCCCAAACAGTTATGGAATACCTCCCCTTCAACCATGTTGTGGCACAAAGCCTTTATCATAGCCTGCAATCCTGAACTCCCTACATTTTCTAAGCTGGATACCTGGCCAGAGCCCACTGAGGCACTACTCCAACTTGGATTCATAGAAGCATAGCATGTCAGGGGCTAGAAGGGACCTCAAAAGATCATTTGGTCCAGCTCCCCTGTCAGAGCAGGATCACCTAGAGCAGATCACACTGGAATGCATCCAGACAGTTCTTGAATATCTCCAGAGAGGGAGACTCCACAACCTCCCTGGGCAGCCTGTTCCAGTGCTCTGTCACCCTCACAGTGAAAAAAATTCCTCCTCAGGTTCATATGGAACCTCCTATGCCTCAACTTCCACCCATGCCCCTTGTCCTGTCACTCGGCATCACTGAGAAGAGGCTGGGTCTATCCTCCTGGCGTATTTATCCTCCTGGCATATCACCCCTTACATATTTATAAACATGACTGAGATCACCCCTTAGTTGCCTGCTCTCCAAGCTAAAAAGCCCCAGCTCCCTCAGTCTCTCCTTGTAAGGAGGATGTTCAACTTCTTTCATCATTTTTGTGGCTTTATGCTGGACTCTCAAGCAGCTCCCTGTCCTTCTTGAGCTGGGGGGCCCACAACTGGACACAATACTCCAGATGAGGCCTCAGCAGGGCAGAGTAGATGGGAAGAAGAACCTCCCTCAACCTACTAACCACAGCCCTTCTAATCCACCCCAGAATGGCACTGGCCCTCCTGGCCACAAGAGCACACTGCTGGCTCATGGCCATCCTTCCATCTGCCAAGTCCTTCTCCCCTTCACTGCTCTCCAGCAGGTCAGTCCCCAACCTATACTGATACATGGGATTGTTCTTTCCCAGGTGCACAACTCTACACTTGCCGCTGTTGAACTTCATTAAATTTCTCCCTGCCCAACTTTCTAGCCTGTCTAAACCTCTCTGAATGGCAGCACAACTCTCCAGTGTGGCAGCCATTCCACCCAGCTTGGCGTCATCAGCAAACTTGCTGACAGTGCACCCCATGCCCTCATCCAGGCCATTAATGATTACATTGAATAAAACTGGTCCCAGTACTGACCCCTGGGGAACTCAACTAGTTACAGGCCTCCAGCTAGACTCTGTCCCATTGACCACAACTCGCTGACTTCTTTCCTTTAGCCAGTTCCCAATCCACCTCACCACTCCATCACCCAGACCACACCTCCTTAGTTTAGCTATGAGGATGCTGTGGGAAACAGTGTCAAATGCTTTACCAAAATGAAGGTGAAGCACATCCACTGCTCTTCCATCATCTATCCACCTGGTTACGTCATTGTAGTAGGTTATCAGGTCGGTCAAACATGACTTCCCTTTTGTAAAGCCACACTAATTCACTTCCCATGGAAGCCAGAGCTGGGCAGGGAAGATGATTTTACCCTCTAGTCTCATTCCCACACAAAATCAGGGACAGCCAAAGCACACATGCAGACCAGGGGCTGGGTACCATAGGACAGACACAGTTATAGACAACACAAATATGATCCTCACCAATGAAAACCAGCATGAAGACTATGTGCCACATAAAAGCTCCAAGTTCTGGCAGCAGCCACAAGGTCCCAGCAAGATATTTTTGGCAGTCTTGTCTCTGTGGAGTCCTAAACTAGGATGTAGTCCCATAGTAGGAAATACAAATTTCTAATGCACCCAACACATCTCTCTCAAACCCATAAGTTTTTCCCAGCTCCACACATATTCTTTAAGCATACAAGTAAACCACTCCAGTATACCTGTGTGCACTTGAAATTAAACTCTGAAAACTAAAGGCCTCATAAGTGGGGTTTTGAATGTGGGATTTTTATCATGAGAGGATGAGGGACAACTTGCTGCATGTCATTAGAGTACTTCAGTTTTAAACAGCCCTTCTTTTAGAGAGTGTGTACCTCTCCTTACAGCGAAAAAACCCTTGTGGTCATTCTTGCCTCCATATCATCAGCTACTAGACATGTCCACAATCCTTCATTGCTTAAGAACTGTGTGCTTCTCGAAATCTGAAGCACTTTTAAAAGTTTAAATTGCTGCATGAAAAGGTAGCTCAGTGTGTTAAAGTGCTGTCACTGCAATGTGGAAAACCTAATTAGCCAGATTTACTTGATGAATCAGTCCAAAGCTATTGCTCTCGAGCTATTAAAAGATTATCATTTTCCCCAAACTCCAATAGGGGAAATAATAAAGATCATCACACT
The DNA here is from genome assembly GCF_015220805.1 of Pogoniulus pusillus. Lineage (NCBI taxonomy): Eukaryota > Metazoa > Chordata > Aves > Piciformes > Lybiidae > Pogoniulus > Pogoniulus pusillus. Next base: position 7,560,617 of record NC_087272.1, read on the forward strand.
TGGATCTAAAACATCTCCTTGTTCAAGAATGTGATTCTTCTTCATATAATCCAAATTAAGATTACAGCATGTGATGTCCTCTTACACTACTTAACTACTTCATTACTTTAATGGCTGTGAAACAATAAAATTCAAAGGAGATTCCCAGCAACCATTGTCTCAAGGCTGATGACAGTCTAAGCCTTTACACAGCTATCAGTGTCACTGTAATTGTGTAAAGGCCTTAACTTCTTAGGTCCCATAAGTACAGCACGGAAATGTCACTGAACTCCTATTTCACCTCCTAACAGGAAGAAAAACTAGAATCCCATTTGCAGAATCTGTCAACCCTGATGGCACCTACCTACAAGAAGCTTGCACCCGATGCATATAACAACCAGGTATGCTGGGTTAAAAAGGAACTGGAGCAGTCATGCAAATAACCCAACTTCTACCACACTTCCCAAGGTTTCAACCTTGTGGAAGCCACTAGGTACATTTTGTGCCAGCATTCCTTTGACACTGGAGCAAAGACAAATGGAAGTAGCCATTCCACTTAAAATGTAAAACTAGCAGAATTGAGTCCACTAAGGACTAAGCATTTTTCCTTCATCAAAACAATAAAATTACTTCACAAGAGGAGAGCTCTCATCTTTGCAACACAAACTGCTGGATTTAGCATGTGTCACCAGCCAAACTAGCAAAGCAGTCATGAAGATGGTGCAAGATGGGCAGTGCCAGAAGGCAGTGTGTCATATTGCACTCGAATCCTAAAGCCACAGTTTCAGTTCTGCAGTCTCCAGTGGCAAATAAATTTAGTTGAGCAGCCATTACAAACATGCTTTGAAGGAAAGTCTTGTATTTGAAGACACTCAGCCCTGCAGATGCACAGAAGTGCCTGCACCAGTCTTTGTGCATGAAAGGATTATGCACATGTGTTTTCTGTGAAACAGCACACTGCAAGATTTTATGAGGTTCCCAGTGTGGCTGTCTGCATCTGCATTCCTTTACCAATATCCTTCAGCTATTTGCATCAGTGCCTGATTACAAACCCCTGCAAACACAGAACCACTTGCCTTTGGTTTTGTTGCTTGGCTTCACTGCCATCACAAACATTCACAGAACTTAAGTCTCCAAACTGCCAGCATCTCTGCAAACTATGACATCGTCTTTCTTCCTTGTTGCCAGAATTATGCTGTCGTAAACCAACATAAGACAGAACTGTAATAGAAACAGAAAACTAAACTAAAATTGTCCTTTTTTTTTTTTGCCACAAAACTCACTCCTTTACTGCATATTTGTTAGCACCTAGGCCAGATAAGTGGATTCAGTGCAGACCTCACCTGTTTCACTTACCTGATCAGATAATGTTTGGAGACTCACTATGGAGGAAACTGTGGCTGTGTGCCTGCTAGCTGTGGTTATCTGTCCAGATACCTGAGAGACGTTCTGCAAGAGAAGAAAGGAGGAAGAAGAGAAACACAAGGGGGTGATCAACAATAAAATGGTTCTTTGCATGGGCTGCTTTTCTTTCCTCACAAAAACTCACAGAAGAACTTTTCTCCATGTAAGCCATGGCCCTGCCTGACACGTGTTAAAAACACATGCTTGTACATGTTTCGATGTTCACCTTGTGTAATAAGGTGTGTGTATGGCTTGGCCTATTTCAGGAGTGTCATGCAGACCTTGTATTTTTGGGGAAGTTCTGACCAAGTTGCTGTCAGTGTTTTAAAGAGATGATATGGGCCTAATTTGCATGGTATTGTAAAAGGTTCTAAAGCCCTCAATCCCTCTCTGAATTCTGAAAAGAAATTCTGAATTCCCAGGTTTATTACAATCTGAGTCTCAGTTGCTACTGGATTAAATTGGAAAGGGTCTTATTTTCCAGACACAATAGAACTTTTCAGAGAGCAGTTGCAGCAGCACACTTAAATCAGGCAGGTATAGCCTGGCTAATGTTTCAGACCATGCTTGTTTCATTTCTAAGCTGTTTACATGTTTTGAGTTTTGTTCTGCTTTTACTTTTAGATTCCAAGGAGGTAAGGACTCCAAATTTGAAAAACTAAGGTCTGTGAGCAAAGTAGGCATCTTGGATATTTTTTTTTGCACTCATTTGAAAGGTTCAGGAATTTCAGCAGAGCATTGTACAAGCATGGTTTCATTTTTCATTTCCTAAATAAAATATGAAACTGTTGCTTGTGTAAGGCTTGATCTTCCATTACACAATAATTTATTTTCATGTCAGGTTTATTGTTACATTATCAACTCTTTGCTAAGCTCCTTAATAACAAGTGCAGGAGTAGAAAGTCCTGTCTTGGCTGAATTACCTTTTTTGGTTGGGGGATGAGTTGTACTTAAATTAACGAAATACACATTTAGGGTGCCAAAATATTACAAATCAAAACCCAAACTATTATTCTTTATTAAGTCATTCTGCAGCCAGGTTTCTGAAGCTATTTTCCCTTAATAGGCCGGTGTATTTCCACTTTACACAACCATATCACTCTTACAATGCCAGATGTGCTGCATTTGTCCTGTCAAAGCACCGACCACTGGCAGAGAATCAAATGTAAGGTGCAAGAAATAAAAATATTATTGGCAATTTTGCAATCCCACCAGAGACAGAAAGGAACAGGAAAAAAGCAGCAAGGAGTAAACTATGGATATGAAGTTGCCATGGAATGGTTCACATTTATTTGCCTTTGAGATCTCTATGTTGCCTTCTCCAAGGTGTTGGGACGCTTGCATGCTGTCACAGTGGGGCATGCAGTGCCAGTGATTCATGATTCTGTGCTTCTAGTTGCACAGACTGGAGCATCCAGCTGGGTTGCAGTGACAACTGTCATCTCTTTCCAGATCGAGTACGAGCACAGAGCCCCTGAGTGTCGCCTGGGCCTGAAGGAAGGTCGCCCGTTCTCAGGCGTCACTGCCTGCCTGGATTTCTGCGCACACGCTCACAGAGACTTGCACAACATGCAGAACGGGAGCACGCTGGTAAGGCCCTGCTGCATGCAGCCTCCTGACTCCAGCACTCATTCCATGTATTTAATTCATCATAGCCTGTTTAAATTTACCCTTACATAACACAGACTGCTAAAAAAAGGAACAGTAAGCAGTAACTGGGCTAACTTACTACCTCCTACACAATTTTTCATTCACATGAATGAGGCTTATGGTGTGGTTAAATAAAGTTCAGTGCAGAACTGGTAAGAAGAAAAAAGCTGTGGGGATAATGGAAGGTCCCAGCAGGGCTGAAATGCCTGTGTCAGTGTTCCTGGAACAAAATATGCCTCTCAAAAGACTTTTTTTCCTAACAACTTTGGGTTCTATCTTTTAATAAAATCAAAATGTAAGCAATTAACTTCTCTCCAGAAGTTGTGGTTTTCGCTCCAGCTCACAATGAGCAGAAAGCCTGCAAGCCTTGCCAGCCTTTGTAGTGTGCACACACCTCTTACTTTCCTTACATCTGTTACAGATGATAGATGAATCTCTGCTTGGTAGGTCAGTCTCTTTGGTGTTAGTTTCATTTTGATTTGCCTTTTTTTTCCACTTAGATGCTAAGGCAGATCCTGGTCTAAGCTAAAAGGACCCTTCTTTAAGACAACAGAGCTGGCTTATGATTTATGACCTCTGGAGGGTTAGGCAGATGCAGGGATGCACACAAATCTTCTCTAGGTGTGGGGTTATGTGTGTTATGCCAGGGTAAGGGTCTGGTTGGTATTGCTGAGGAGAAAGGGAGGAGGGAACTTCCCTGAACGTTCTGAGTCAAAAGGCAGGAGCTGTGCTTAAGGACACTGTGAACTACAACTACATTTAGCTGTTCTCAATTATAAATACAGCCAAATAGCATTGTTTTAGGAATTTTGTTCCAGCTAAAAGGCAAAACTAAGTTTTACCTTTTTCTTCATGACATAAGTCTGTAGTGCAACTTCTGAAGCTGAGGTAGATGTAGGGACAGGAAGGAGAGGAGAAAAGGAGGCTCAGAGGTGATCTCACTGCTGTCTACAACTACCTGTAGCCAGGTGGGGTTGGTCTCTTCTGCCAGGCAACCAGCAACAGAACAAGGGGACACAGTCTCAAGTTGTGCCAGGGGAGGTCTAGGCTGGATGTTAGGAGGAAGTTGTTGCCAAAGAGAGTGATTGGCATTGGAATGGGCTGCCCAGGGAGGTGGTGGAGTCACGATCCCTGGGGGTGTTCAAGAGAAGACTGGATGAGGCACTTAGTGCCATGGCCTAGTTGACTGGCTAGGGCTGGGTGCTAGGCTGGACTGGATGATCTTGGAGGTCTCTTCCAACCTGGCTGATTCTATGATTCTCAGTTCTGATCTTGAGTGTGTACAGCAAAGGTTCTGTGGATGACAGCCAAAAAGCAAGCTGGTTTTCAATATGTGTTGGGTGATTTCTGTTCCTTGGCTACTGTCTGTCACAATGCAGTTTCAGTAAACATGAGGAAGACTTCAGTTTTGAGCAATCACTTGTAACTTGAAGCAACTACCTAGATTCACAGTGCAGCTCTTATTACAATCAAGGAGTATATATTTTTAATATCAAGTAACTTTTTGTTTCCAGGGTTTGACTTGACAACTACCACTTCTAGCTGAACTTTCTACCTAAAACTGGCTGCTGCAATGATTTTGCTGCAGAGTGTCTGTATCAGCATCTTTTCCACTAAGATCTTCCCAATACCTGTTGTAGTGGGAGCTAACACAACGAGCATGCTTATATGTCAGTAACTTCCTTAAATGTTATGTGATTTGCTCCTTTGCAAGGTCATGGAATCTGCCATTGCAAGGAGTTTGAACTGCAGTGGCAGTGTGTTCTGTTGCACAGTTCTGTCTAACAGGTACCTAGCTAACAGGCAAAACATCTTCAGTGATGGAGTCCCAGGTTCCACTGATTTATGCCTCTGGCCACCATACAATGGAACACAGAGGTTATTTCATGTTAGGGGAATCCCTAACTGTGCTGTTTATCTCAGCACAAGAAAATGATAGACATATTTTCTGTTTCTGTTAACACTGTCCAACAGAGGAATGGAAGAAATTAAATTGCAGCCTTGCTGCAATATGCATGAGCTGCACAGAAACTTGTAGTCTACAGATAGTTTGCCAGGTGCCAACAGCAACGGCAGCTGGGCAAGGTGAAATGCACAGTCTGCTGTTTCAGTTCTCTTCTTCTTAGACTGGTTTGAGTGACTCTGTTGCACCTCTCCAACAGGTTTGCACACTAACTAGAGAAGACAATCGTGAAATTGGCCAAACACCAGAAGATGAGCAGCTCCATGTGCTCCCGTTGTACAAAGTCTCTGATGTGGATGAGTTTGGAAGCACGGAGGGCCAGGAGGAAAAGAAGAGGAATGGCAGCATCCAGGTCCTTACCTCCTTTCGCCGAAAAGTAAGGATGTTAGCAGAGCCTGTCAAGACGTGTCGGCAAAGGAAGCTAGAAGCAAAGAAAGCAGCTGCAGAAAAGCTTTCCTCCTTGGAGAACGGGTCTAGCAAAGCTGAAAGAGAGAAGTCTGCTGCAGCACGCAACAAGCAAGGCAACTCTGAGGCAGCAGGTCATGCCAAGCAGCTAGCAGGTAAACACGTAAATCTGAACAGGATCTTTATCAACAGTGGTAAGCATCCTAGAAATAAGGGCCATGTATAATGAGTCTCAAGGTATCCATTATTTTCAGCCCAAGTACAAAACTTTAAAGTAAAAAGGAAAGAGATTTCTTGAAAGTAAGTATCAGTGTTGTATATTTACAAATACTGGAGTGCCACAGGCTGAGAGACCTGTGTAGTCTGGAGAAGAGAAGGCTGAGGGGACCTTATCAATGTCACCAAATATCTGAACAGTAACTATCAGGAGGATGGAGCTGGTCTCTTTTCAGTGACACACAGTGACAGGACAAGCGGATGTAAACTCAAGCACAAGAAATTCCACCTCAACTGTGAGGGTGCCAGAGCACTGGAGAGAGGTTGTGGAGTCTCCTTCTCTAGAGACCTTCAAAACCCACCTGGACACATTCCTGTGTGACCTGCCCTAAGTGGTCAGGCTTTGCAGGCGGGGTGGACTCGATGATCTCAGGAGGTCCTTTTCCACCCCTAGCATTCTATGATTCTATGAAATCATGGTCAGCTGTGGAAAAGCAAAGTGAAAAAGTTGTATGAGAAATCCTTTATCAATAACACCTCTCAAAATCTGGTGCTTTTGCAAACTCTGCTTGCCATGCTGTGTATTGTGAAGTATCATTAAAAGGTTAGCAGCACTAGAAGACATGAAGAGAAGCATGTGAGGCTGCTGCCAAAGAAAGAATGACCTATACTTTGCTTGGCACTGGTGCAGAGAACCTCCTAATTTGAGGGGATTCAAGCCTAACCTCCTTGCCACTATTTATATTTTCTGCTTCAAGACCGAAATCAGAGCAGGTTTTTCCATAGTGGTGTACGAGTTTCAAAATCCACTTAATCCCTTGCTCCTGAGCAAAGGAGTTCATCATGACTATCTTCTTATTACAGCAGCTTCCTCAGAGAGGAAAAAAAGCCATACATCCACCACCACCCAGAAGGTCACTGAAATACCTGCCAATAGAAGTCAGCTGTCCCATGGCCCAGGCTAGGGTTGTAACTACTAAATTATGCCGTTTCCCTTTAATGAGCAGTGAGTTTGCTCTTACTATCTTCTGTTAATCTGTCTTGTTACTGAACTGTTCTCTCTATCACAGAATATCACTGTTGGGTTTTTTTTTTTCACATAAAGCTAGAGACTTTTTTTTTCTTTGAGACAGTTCTATTAATATAGATCAGAAGAATTATTTCTTCTCAGTGCAAAGAAGGTCACCTTGTGCACGGCTTTTTGGGAGTACTTTGATGCTCCATTTCATGGGCTACTTAAATGATGATTCAACTCTATGAATTTTGTGCATGTGACTCTGATTGCACTGTTCTCTTTTTTCCCCATTACCACAAGCATCTGATCTCACTGGAACCATGCCAGAAAGGATGAGTAGCCTTAGTATATATTCAGCTCCTTAAAGAATAGTATTGAGATATGAGAAAGGGAACCTCTGTTACTGTGTCATATGATACTCCTCTTAGAAATTGCACAGATAAGATGAAAGGTCTATAAAGTATGTAGTTTGTTGGGGGAGTTCCATTTTTCTTCATTTGATTTTTTTTCAAATCATATTTGTTGTGTTGGTTTTCTTTTCACATCTACAGATCTCTTACGTCTTTCAGGACCAGCCACACAACAACAGCAGCAGCAGCAACATCCGCAGCGCACTCTTCCCAACAGCCATCAGTCCAGTTCCCTTAACTCTTACTCGGGTTCAGGTTCTGCAAATCTCTATGGAAGGTTGCCTAATCCAGCCAGTGCTTACCCAAGCTCTTCATACACTTCAGATCCTTATGGAGGGTCCAATCACATGAACCTCTACGCAACCTCATCACAGCCTGCGGGGTCTTATTTGAATTCTTCCAGTCCCATGAACCCTTATTCAGGATCCTTAAGTCAAAATAACCAATATCCACCCTACCAATGCAATGGAAACATACCTATGGACAACTGCCCCTCTTACTTGGGCTCCTACCCCTCCCAGCATCAGCACATGGACTTGTATAGTTGCCAGAGCCAAGACCATATGTCTAAACTCAGTCTACCACCCATTCAAACATTATACCAGCATAGGTTTGGGAATAACCAGAGTTTTGGTCCCAAGTACTTGAATTATGGAAACCAAAATATTCAGGTAGACTCCTTCAATAACTGCATTAGACCAAATGTACACCATGTAGGGTCTTTTTCCTCTTACTCCACCCATGAGGCTGACAGCCATTTCATGGAGGTTGCCTCAAGGTTAAAATCTAATCTGAGTAATCTGAGCATGGATTATGCCTCCAGGAGTAAAACCAGTGACCATCACTGCATGCAACCCCTGCCACATTTAGCACATGACTACCATTCTGCTCCAAGCGTCTTTAGCAGTCCTCCTAATTCACTGCATCTCCAAAGTAAGGATAGTGAAATGATTTCACATGCAGTTAATGGTTTGTCTAACATGCTTCCAGGTCAAAACCACGATAGGACTACTCCCCAGGGTGGCTTAGATAAAACCGATGTGCTGAATCCAGAAAAGGCAGAGGATCCTGATGAAGTCTGGTCAGATAGTGAGCAGAACTTTCTGGATCCAGAAATTGGAGGAGTGGCAGTTGCTCCATCTCACGGGTCAATTCTCATAGAGTGTGCAAAACGTGAGCTTCACGCAACAACTCCCTTAAAAAACCCCAACAGGAACCATCCCACCAGAATATCCCTTGTCTTTTACCAGCACAAGAGCATGAATGAGCCAAAACATGGTCTAGCTCTGTGGGAAGCAAAGATGGCTGAGAAGGCAAGAGAGAAAGAAGAGGAGTGTGAAAAGTACGGTCCAGACTATGTGCCTCAGAAATCTTACGGCAAAAAAGCCAAGCGGGAGCCTGCTGAGCCACACGAGCCCTCTGAGCCAACCTACCTGCGCTTCATCAAGTCTCTTGCACAAAGGACACTGTCGGTCACCACAGACTCCACAGTAACTACATCTCCATATGCCTTTACACGGGTTACAGGGCCTTACAACCGATACATCTGACTTCACACCTTTGTTGGTTACCTCATCTGCAGAAGAACACCTTGTCACTAGGGCGGTATGCTTTAGGTCTGGGGGAAGGCAAGGGTGGAGAAGAAAACAGTGTTCATACAGAATCCTCAGTGGAGAAAGCCTCAGCACACCAGCAAAAAGAGCACTTATTTTCCACTGATTTTGAAGTGGCCACAGATGGCATGTAGGGAACAAGACCAAAGCATCCTATGCAAAAACAAAACAAACAAACAAAACAAAACAAAACAAAAAGTTGTTTCACAATTTGCATTTGAAAGCACTGGCTCCAGTACTGAAAGAGGTAATCTGCAAATTAACTTTTCTTTCCTTACAGTTTTGCACATCTGTGGCCACTTTTAAATATCATCAAGTTTGCATAGTCATGGAACAGGAGCAAAAAAAAAAACAACAACAAAACAAAACAAAGTCCTGTAGTATTGCAACTGCAGGAACCTTAAAACATCATCTGGTGCTGAATCTATGATGTACTGAAATACTGGAATCATGGCTTTTTACCATGCAGTTTTTACTGCTATCTTATTAGTCTCTTGATTTTATTTAACAGAGTAGGTAAGTATAAAATATAACGAATAGACAGCAAAACACTGAATTTGTTTGGATGTTCTAAACTCATGGTGCTATCTAAGAGAATGGTGTCTTTGTTTTAACAGTCAAACAGTTTATGCCTTTATAACAACAATGTAGTCAAACGTTCTTCAGCGACAGGGAGGACCTTTACACTCATGTATGTATTGAATTTATCTGGTGTTAAAATAAGCTTACTTTTTAACAAGTGGGAATTACAAAGACCTCTGGATTTTACTCATCCAGTCAAGTCCTGGAATAGGACAATAAAATAGAGAGAGAAAGAGATTATTTTTTTTTTGTTTAAGTAGTGTTTCGAAAGCACTTTGTCTACCTAAGCTTGGCGACTTGAACAATGCTGAGGTACTAAGACATTAAAAACAAAAAATTAAAAAGAAAAAAAATTAAAAAGAAAAAAAAAGAGTTTACTTTGATTTTCAAATGCAAAGATAGTTTTTTTAAACTAAAAAAGAAAAAAAAAAAAAAAGCTTTGAAATGCTTTTATTTTAGCCATGCATCTGCTAGTGGACAACATATCCATTTTTAATACAGTCAGTTATGGTAAAAATGGGGCTTACTGGATATAAGGGAATACTTTAGTACACAAAACACATGTTTTTTCTGGTGCTCATCCACACAGCTATACTGTAAACCATTTTCTACAACGACTATGACAAGTTCATTGCTCAAATATGTACAGTTTTAAGGAAAGACTTTTATATTAACCACAGGCAACAATTTAGCAGCATGCGACAGACTACAAGTAGTTAGCTTAGTTTTCAGAGATCTGTAACGCTCTTCACCTACCCAATGGCGGATCGCTTTTGTGGTGATCATGATGTCACATCGTGGTGCAACTCGTTTCTTGGTGCAACTCGTTTCTTGGTGCAACTCATTTCTTGGTGCAACTCATTTCTTGGTGCAAATGTCCTCTTTTCCAGGAAGATCGAGCAGACCGATGCCTACACAAGATGAATGAAACAGGGTTAGTTCTGTCTGATTCCGTTGAATAATAGAGGAAGAAAAAAAGAAAATAAGAGAAAAAAAAAAAGGCAGCTGGCTTGCTCTGGTGGTTTTAATTCATTAATTTCTATTATTATTTTTTTTTAATAAATAAAAAAAATAAAGCAGGAGAGTTGTATAGTAAATTAAATTGTAAACAAAACCTTTTTTAACGCAATGCTTTAGTATTTTAGTACTGTAAAAATATTAAAATCTCTATATATTTGGGTTTTGAGCTGAATTCACATCATGGTGCTACTCAGCCTGCTACAAATATATCATAATGTGAGCTAAAAATACATTAAAAAGGTTTGAGTGATGTTCCTACTTGTCATATACCTCAACACTAGTTTGGCAATAGGATATTGAACTGAGTGTGATAGTTTATATATTGTATGCCATCTTTCCCCCTCCCCCCCCAATAGCCTTCAAGGAAAAAAAACCAAACAAAAAACAAAACAACAACAACAAAAAAAGAAACCTCTCTCAATACTTGACATTTTAGGAAGTATAACTTGAACTTCAATCTTTTTAGGTTTTCCTTTCTTTCTTTTGTTTTTTTTTGGTGTGTTTTTGGTTCTAAAAATTCAGGGATATTTCAGCTCACGTTCTCCTATGCCAACGTGTCACCTGTGTGTATGTAAAGCTGTTGTAGGTTAACTGTATTATTCTTTGGGGTTATTTTTGTTTTGTGTTTAGGGTTTGGTGGGTTTTTTTTGTTCAGGGATTTAATGCTTTTCTTTCAAATCCCTTCTCTATTTTTTTTCTTGTACATGTTTATCGATGTAACTAAAACTAATTTTTGTAAATTCATTAGCTCTTTTTACGGTAATTAAAGTGGTTTAAGAGATTTAGAATGTTTTGCCTGTTTCAAATGAATAAACAAAAAGAAAGTAGAATGCACTGAGCTGATTAAAGGGAAAAAAAACGTAAGGCAGGGGTTTGGCAAGTGACTGTTTGCTAGAGTTGTTCGAGTCACTCTCTAAACAAGGCTTCTTGGATACTGTAGTGAATACAATAGACTATTAAAAGGTACAGCTGTACAAGGGCTTCCCTAAACATGCAAACCTCCATGTCCCAGAGATATCTTGTGCAATATACTGTAAGTTTAAGTTCAGTCGAAAGAAATTTTATCCAACAGAATCACAACCAAGTTCGAGTAAATCAAAGGAGGCCTTTGGGTTTAAGGGTCAAATATTTATTATGACAGTTTTGTTTTTTTTTTTAATTCTCAGTCTGTGACTTTACCCACTGCATTGAAACAAAAGTTTCACCTTTGAAAAAGAGGGGGGATGGGGAAGAATGAAATGATGGTTTTATGTCAGGTTAATTAAATCATTATAAATCTTCCTCTCCTGGCAATGTTTTTTTAAAGACCTTTACTATTCATGCTATCTGTAGAAGATGTTTGGTTACTATGCTGTGCACTGTCATTTGCCAAACTGCTGGCAGCAGGAGCAGGAAGCTTAGCTGGAGAATCAGTTTCATATTGTAAATACCCAAGCTGTAACTTTTGGTGTACAGACCCCTGCCTCTGCTGGAACGAATGACAAAGCAGACATAAAATTGCTTGTATAGGATTATCAGGTTGACTATAGCCATACTTGAAGATGCTTCTGAGTGGTGTCAACTTTACTTGAATGACTTTTTCATCTTGATTGACGCACAGTGGTATAAAGTTCACTTCTAAAGCTAGTGGTTAACTTGTGTAGGAAACTTTAGCAGTTTGACACTAAGGTAATGAACTTCTGTGTGCATTTTTATGCTTATGTTCTACCTTTTTTTTTTCTTTTTAAACTTCAGTTTCCTTCATTTTCATGAAATGTTTGGTTATGTCTATAAAAAGAATCCGAGGATGGTTATAAATACTGTAAGTATTGTAATGTAATGCAGGTTATTTGAAAGCTGTTTATTATTATATCATTCCTGATAACGCTGAGATGTGGGTGTTTTTAATAAAATTTATATTTATTTAATGCACTCTAAGTCTGTCTTGCAGAAGCTTGTCTTTCCCTATCATTTCATTAGCTAACAACAAATCCAGCACAGTCAAAACGTGGTCTCTAGTACCAGCCATGAGTCAAGGTCCCCACAGGACCTGGACAGCTGTTACAGGGCTGGGGAAACTGCTACCTTGGGGAACTCATATCTAAAACTGTGTTATGAGAAACAGGAAGTTCCATAGCTCAACAGCCTAAAAACTGAATGCATTGACTGGCACAACCCAGGACAACCCAAACCTTTCAGTGAAGCAGACTGGCACCCCCACAGTGGTTTAGCTCACCTCCCGGACTCCCAATGTCACACTCAAAGGAAATGCCTCACTAGGGACAGGAGATGTAGACAACAGAGCTATTTCTAATGCTGCTTTGGCTCTTGTCTCTAAAGTTGTTGGGATGCTGGCTACCCAGCCCAGGCTACTGCTCAATAAAACCTGTGTTTACAGGGAAGAAGGGAAGCATTTTTATGGGCAGGAAAAGGGTGTAGCGCATCACCGCTGGTTTCCTCCTGGTATTTGTGGACATCAATGAATATAGCAGATTCATTGTTGGAATTTCCTTGCTACTCAAGTTACAGCCACAAATGCACACCTGGCAGAGGAAGGGCAAGTGGGAGACTGTAGAGAAACATTACTTTGTTTAGGGCATTTATATCTACCTGCTCACACATTTCTACAGTTCATTTCACATTCTTTCCACCTGGTGGGATGCTCCAACAGATAGTGTTCTTGTGCCAGGGAAGGTTTACATAGGTAACTAGGAAAACTTTCTTCAACAAAAGGGTTGTCAAGCCCTGGAACAGACTGCCCAGGTCGTCACCTCGAGGTCTTTAAATGACATGTAGATGTGGTGCTGAGGTACTTGGTTTAGTGTTGACCTGGTAGTGGGGAGTTAGCAGTTGGCCCTTATGTAAATCACACATCATCTGGAGAAAATCAGAACCAATAAGAAGTGTTTGAATCAATACCAGGACTTAACGTTCTTGCAGGCAGCAGACAAAAGCTTGTTTTCATGGTGCCGCCTTTGAACTTCAAGGGATTCAGGACTGAATCCTGAAATACTCTCTTCTGTGGGAAAATATCAAAATTGCTCTCTCCATTGCTGCAAAGAGTTTCTGTGACAATTGGTACTTGAAAGCTTTTCTTTAAGACCCCAAGTTTATTCTCAGCCTTGGTTACCCCCTCAGCCTTGGTTACCCCATCCATCAATGCCACGCACCTTGGGAGAGGCCCCCTGCTCTCTACATTCATACACTTGGGGAAGCACTGAATTACAGCTCAAAGCCCCTGCACTGTTCAGCCCTGCTCTTGGCACGTTCTCAGATGGGAATGTCTCGAGGCAGGCCGGTGCTGCGCAGCCAAGCGCTGCTCTTTTCTGTGCGCAGGTGCACTTAATGCACGAGACAGCTGGAACCGACAGATGCACTCACTCCAACAAAAGTCCATCACCCCTTTAGCCTGGCCCAGAAAAGCTCCTGCCATTAATGACGGCTCCCTCTCCACACAAGCAGCTGACTCTTCAGTGCATGGCGACAGATCTGGCTCCGGAGGCACTGAGAACACTGGCACAATATGCTGCCAGCCAAACCGCACCTGCCGACTGTATGTCTACCACAAGCACAGGCTCTCCACAAGACAAGGGCAGCCTGCCCGTGTGTCTCAGGAGGCTGTGCCCAAAGCATCGTTTTCCATTGCTACCCAAAGCACAGGCTGATCAGTTAGTTACAACTGGTGGTGCCCAACTGAGCCTTCAGCTCATGGAGGTAGCTTCTGCCTTGCCCTTCCTCTTCTACCTCTCCCGTCATTCTCTTCCCTCTGACACCCAGCTAAGCCAGGGTGAACAAACTCCAGGCAAAACTTAAGAGCAACAGGGGACTGTGCTGAAAGATACAGAAAAGTATCCAGCATGGAAGAGTGGGGAAAAGGAACACACACTTGAAAAGGATTTCTTCTGGCAAAGTAAAGCACCTTACAGAAGGTGGCAGGAATTAAGAAGTGATTGTTAATGGTGGTTTCTCTGTACCAACATATTTGCCACTTTTTTCACATATGAAATGTGTTTTCAAACCTCAAATATTTTCACTCAAGTAAAACTGAAAGCAGGGGGACAAAACTTTGGATTTAAATGTGAAGCCTGTGGTTTACACCTAGCTGCAAGCAGAGCTTGCAGAAATGCACATGCTCCTGCCTGCAGGCTGCTCAGCAGAGGAGGGCACCGTGCCTGCCAGCAGCGCTGCAAGGCAGGTCTCTCCCTTACTTCTACACGTGTGTGGTGAGCATCACACTGAAGTCACCGAGGCTCACTGATAGTCCAGCAGCATTGAGACTAGCATTGGTAGGTATCATCTTCTCAGCAGTAAGTTAATACTCTGCTATTTAACTGACACAGCAACTTCCTTTCCCCCCCTGAAAAACATGCATCTGTCAAGTTTCTGTTACTCTAAGCTACGTTTACCTCATGCAGACACAACTAATAATTTTGAGGCAGCAAATGACCATTTTTTCTCAGAGGACTGACAGTTTTATCCCCACCAGCCCGTGAGCTACAGTGACAGCTCTCCCTCCATCACTTTGTGTTAGACATTTTGGTTTTTAACTAAGTTTACGTATTAAATGGTTCCCTTTACTTTGGCCTGTAAATGATTCCCTAAGTTAATCAGAGCAAATACTGTACCAGGAGAGATGCCTGCAGAATTTACAAACTGCTCCCTGTTTTGTTTGTCTCACCTCTAACCAGCAAAGGGAATAACTGATGTTCTTAAAGTTAGCACAGAAAATGCTAAAAAAACCCTTCTATTATAAGAAAAAAAAAATGTGCACCAGGGTGAGGAAGTAAAAAAGCAGGAAGAAAAGATCTACTCCTTTCTGCTCTTTCTGAGCAACAGAGAAAATGGGCTTCAGTCTCGACTTGCACACTGCAAAGCAAAGCACTCAAGCCCCTGCTAAGCAACACACTCACTGTGGCCACCCTGCATCAGAGTGAGGTGCTGGTGGCCTCTGTCTATGCAGAGGTAGCCAAGGCAGGGCTCTCCAGATGCCAGGCCATGGGGAAGAGAATTACTTCATACAACATTGTACAAAAACATAGTAAAGGCCTTTCAGTCTAGAAATCTTCATATTCTCAACTTAGGGCTCACTCTTCTTTCAGGTTTGGAGTTTGCACTTCTGTCTTGCAGATGCAGGAGCAAAGCACCACTCTTTCTCCCCCAGACCATTCTGCCACTAGTTCAGAGGTTTGAGTACTCACAGTCTTGACATTCAGGTCCTTCTTGCCTGAAGAGTGTACCACCTTACACAACGTGAAAGACTTAAAGTACCCTGGGGTGGATTCAGAGATCCATAGAACGGTTTGGATTGGAAGGGACCTTCAAGATCATCCAGTTCAAACCCCCTTGCCATGGGCAGGCACAGCCTCATCCAACCTGGCCTTGAAAACCTCCAGAGAGAGGTCATCCATGATCTCTCTGGGTAACCTGTTCCAGTGTATCATCACCCCCATTGCAAACAATTTATTTGTAATCTTCAGTCTACATCTGTGCTCCTCAAGCTTCAATCCATTCCCTCTTGTCCTGTCACTACAAGCCCTTGCAAAAAGTCCCTTCCCAGCTTTCTTGTAGGCCCGCTTCAGGTACTGGCAGGCTGCTGTAAGGTGTCCCCAGACCCTTTTTTTCCTCCAGGCTAAACAGCCCCAATTCTTTCAGACTGTCCCCAGAGGAGAGGTGCTTCAGTGCTCTGATCATCTCCATGGTCCACCTCTGGACCCTCTGCAGCAGTTCCATGTCCTTCTTGTGCTGAGGACACCCAAACTGGACACAGTACTCCAGGGGGAGTCTCATGAGAGGAGAGTACACACACAGGCACATCACCTCGCCTTTCCCTGTCACATAAAAACATACTTCAGAGTCATTATATGAAGTGGTCAGAGGAGGAAGAGCCTGCTGTGCCACTTCCTTTCAAGAAGGGATTTACCCCTCTGTGTGACAACAGTGACACTCTCCCAGTTCATAACCCCAGCAGAAACACAGCACTGCTGCTGGAGGAGGCCTCGAAAGGGATTGCAGGTTCCCATCTCTTACAACACATCCAAACTAATCAAAGCAAACTAGCTTCTCCCATGCAGGATTTGCTTCAACTAGCACATGAAATACTTTGTCTTCATAGCATTGGACACAAGGAAATCATAGCATTGGACACAAGGAAAACCATCCCGGGCTAAGCACATTTCCTTGGAATATCCTAGCTGTATGCTCCTGAGGCTGGGCAGAAAAGCCAGCCCAGTGCCTGGCAGGAACAGCTTGGGATTGTGCTTCAGCTTATTTTTAGCTTCCACTGCACTAACAACTGGGACCTTGCTGGATTTTCAGGCGTAATCATCTTCCTCTTACTTTTCTGCTCCTGTTGTGATTATTGGTAGAAATGACAGCACTATTATCTTCTTGTATGTAAGCCTTCATACAGACCACTTTGGTAAAGAGATTTAACTGGAGGGGATGGTTTAAAGTGCAGTCTGCTCTGAAAAGGGTTCGAGAAAGTGGCATCCTGGGGCTCCCAGGATGTATTTCAATTACTGTTGTAGCTAATGTGCCTGACTTGGAAGGGGGGTGGCATTTCCCTCCATTAATTCCTCCCCAAACAGATGCAACAGATCTCCTCTGACTAGCCCTTCTTCCCCACCTGTGTAGTCCTGGCTCTGTTGACATTTGTACAGGCACAAAGCTGGTCAGATGGCAGGATTCCAGTTCTAATTAATGGGAGCAAATGGTTTGCTATAAACAGAGGAAAGGCTGGCGTGGGGGGGAGGTGACAGATGTCAAGCAAGGGGAAAACATCTATTAGCTGTTCCCTCCTGCACCACCCCCACACGTTTGTTTTGCATGGCAGCCCTTCGTTTCAAGCCCTGGTTTAAAATCCCCAGACTCAGTACAGTGGAGCTGTATTTGAACTCTTGCAGCACATACACACAGCCCTCCTAAGGCAGGAGGACAGGACACTGGAAGAAACCGTACAAGGCAGCTTTTCAAAGCTCAGGCTTGTCTGCTCTTCCAGAGTTTACACAGTGGTATGATCAATAACCCTGGCACATCTCTCCTCTACGTGTCCCTCTGCTATTAACACTGCACCAAAAGCAAACACGCATTTGGTGGGAGGGCTGGAGCTTGAAGACGCTCATTCTCCTAGCTCTTAAGATGCAAACAACAGCTCACTTGGACCAAAGCACTCCATTGTCTCTGGCACAGGACACAAACAAAAGCAGCCTGTTTCCACCTTGAACCAGGCTGCTGTAGCGCGTTTAGGGGGGCGGCAAAACTCCTCAGCTGAATCGATGCAGACGAGACAGGGACCGAGGCCATGACATTGCACTTGCGCCTCGCAGAGGACACATTGGGCTCCTGCTATCCGAACCCCCGGGTAACAAACGCTAACTGATCCAATGATAGCACAGAGGAAACTTATCTGCATCAAGACAATGACACGGAGGAAGCGCAGGGTGCGGTGCAGGGCACACCAGCCACACAGAAGAGAAAGGGGGAGCCTGACAGTTTCTGTGGCACTCAAATTGCCGAGTGCAAATCCCAGACACGCCAGGTGACAAGACAAAGGTAAGCCTCTCTTGCAGGACTACCAACAGGACACGGAGAACGCTTTAAACCTGGTACCATGGTGATTTTACCAGCAGCGACACACTGGCATTTTACAGAAGGATTTGCAACTCAGGATTCCCTGCCCCAGTGCAGACAGAAGCATGGCTTCCAGGGTAAATCAGATTGAAAACCAGATGTGCTTTTGTCAAGGAAATCAGGTCAAGTGTAGCCACGAGGTTTCAGAGCTCCTGCAGCTGTGCCTGTTACATGAAGACAGCAGTGCTGCTTCCTCCTCCACTACCACATTCACTGTTGCTCCACAGCAATAGCTGCTTCCTTGGGGAAAGTAGGCAAGAAGCTTCCTTGCAGCCCCCCAAAAGAAATTTAAGTGTAAAGGTCAGAATAAAACTTCACGAAGTCTGAGGAGGACCTGACATGTATCTGTGAACCCAGCAAATACTGCTCTGTGATGTCATCCTGCACTTGGAGTAAGGTGCTACAGAACTACTCAAAATACAGCAAAGGACAGTCAGGCTCATCTGGCATTTGCCTAGTGGGGAACCTTAGCAAACGTTTTCTTCCTAAGAAAGTAGTTTGCTACCACTTGATAGCTGCCACTTGATAGCCACCACTTCCACACGGCTGTTAGATTTCTCTGGAGGTAGATCTCCACAGCACAGTTTATGTACTATGGCTCTAGGAAAGCAACTGCCCTCCTCCAGAGGTGTGTGGGGGTGTTATACTTGTGCCAATCAGCCAAAAAGATCATCTGTTTGCCTTTAGAGCACGGACTGAGCAGTGAGCAGAGGCTGTTCAATCCATGGAGGGCCCTGCTGATAGTGAGTATTCCCAAACAGCTCCTGGTAAAGAACAAAGAAAGTTTTTGCTTGTTCAGTTAACTCTGATCAATCAATTACAGTTTAGAAGAGAGATTATACATTACACATGACCTCTTGCCACAAGGGCTGGAAAGAGATCTCTTGCCTACCATGCACACAAACATTTTCCAAAAACACAGCTGTGTGCCTGTCAGGAAGCTTGGTCACCATTTCTAAACCACTACCAGGGGAGAGCCAAGCCTCCAGAGCAGAGGAAAACATGAGGGCATTAGTCCAAGACATGTCCCTCCTCAAGGAAGGAGATTTGTCCTGCCACTCAGCCCAAATTATGATAATGTATTTGCTGGGCCAGGAGGACAGAAATGTGCCTGAGGGGAAGCATGACTTTGTAGTATGGGAATGGAGAGCTCTGCTGCCTGTTCTCATTTCCGCTTATGGATGTGATGTTAATATTAAACAGCACATTAAAAGACAATGCTCAGAGATAGCACTTGACCCCTGCCTCCCCCTTCATAGGCAAGCAGCTTCCCCAGCAGACTTTCTCCTTCCCTAGCTATGCTTTAAAAGCAGCCAAACCAGCAGTGGTGCTTGTCGGGAGCTTGGTTTCCCTGGGGCATGAGTCTGCTTTGATCAGAACTTAGGCAGAGGAACACTTTGTTTTGGGGTCGGGTCACGCTTACCTGTGAGCTGCGCTGTGGGACTCCCATTCTGAGCAGCCCTGGGCAAGTATAAAAGCAAAATCCATCTGTTCATAGATGTCAGGGAGACATATCACCTCCAGAGGTAAGCAGGGATTGAACAGAGAGTATACCAACCATGGATACAGATTTCAGCCCCTAAACTCTGCTTAGAACCTGTTTCAGGTACCTATGCCCCTTATATGTGTCTCTCCATTACAGTTCCCTACAAAAGGACTTGCTCCAAACCACACAGGAGTGTTATAGCAATAAATATATTAACCATTTAAGTGTTCATATCCTCTGGTAGCAGAACCTGACTTATGTATCCTTAAACTGAGACAGCTCAACTGTGGTTTTTTTCCTGTTTACATTAACTTTCTTCTTTCCTGCTTTGCACTTTCACCTCTTACAAGTCCTGTTAAACTACTTAGCTTTTCCTCATCTTTGCCTAAAAAATACCTCTTTTAGAGAACTGTTCCATTGTCAATCTGCAGTTTATTAAAAAAGAGAGGGGGAGAGGGCAAGGGGGGGCAAAGGAGGAAGAATGAAAGAGACAGCTTTCTATGAAATCTTCCAGTTCATCTAGCCCATCTCAAAGCAGGTACAGACAAGAATAGCTGCTCAGCATGCGTGTAAAATTGTTTTACTAAATGCAGAAAGAACAGCATTGATTCAATCTCATGGACATGAGAAGTCAAAATTGCACAGAGTTGCCATTAGTGCTCTTGCTGCTGTGAAATCTGAAAGGAGTGGAACAGCCACTCGTTCAGAGGCCAGCATAAAGGCAATGAAGGAGGCCAAAATTACTCTTCTGAATTTCCTCTCACTGCTGCTATAATTGGGCACCCCAAGGTATTCTTTTCCCAGCCACAATGGCGAGCAGTCAAACCTGTCACTGCATACGTAGTAGGCAGCACAGAATTGACAGGCAGGGCATATTTTTCATTGATTTTTCATAAAATGATCAATAAAATATTTCATTATAACCCATGAAATCCTATTTGCATCATCAGGAGACAGGAGAGACACTGTCATGTCTGGAAAAAATTAAATAACAAATAAAAAAAAATACACACCCCCCCCCCCCCCCCCCCAGAAGATGGAGATCTGCTGACTGCTTTTCTCCAGATAAAAACCAAACAAAATGATTTATTTTCTGAGTCTAATCATGCCCCATCAAGCACTGGCTAGCTGCTAAGGGCAAAAAAACAAACCCCACCAGTCAGAATCAACTTCCAGCTAGAGAAGTGCCCCACAATTCAACAACGTTTCCTCTAGCTGTCTGGGCTAGCAAGTTCACTGTCAGAGGCAAAGCTTTGGGTGTCACAGGCAAGCTACTCAAAAGGAACTGCACAAAGCACTGAACAAAACAGCGCATCCTGCAAAACTCTTCCAAGCCACCATCAGTGAACTGCCCCAGATGTGAAGCCAAATGGTGCATCCTGCCACTGGTTTGTGGCTCAGCAGGCAGAAGGGCCATATCCCAACAGCTCCTGGGATTTCAAATGGCCCTGAGGCAAAAGGTATTTTCTATTCAGATGTACTCTCTGGTCCATCAGGGCTACGATAATTGGAGGTGAAGAATCTCAAATTCTCTTCCTTCAGTTTCACTCCATATATGCAGAATGCAACCCTCCTTCCTCTATCACTATGGTTTAAGGGAAAGAATGAAGCAAGGTCTAGAAGTCTAAGGAAAGCACATGGCCAAATATGCTACAAGCTCTTGGAGACTTCCAATGGTTGCAGAGGGCACAGCTTGAAACCTTTTAAAGCCACCTGATTATAGGAATACAGACAGGTACTTGAAGCTTCTTTTTACCATCTCACACTAATCATCCAACACTCAGCTAGCCACTTTGAAAAATATTTGAGTGCAGACTAGCTGCAAATCAGGCTAAAAGAACATCTACTTCCCTATTTATTGAAACTTTGTTTTTCCTTCCTGCAATTACAGATTTACAAAGGTAAATGTTGTGTAGACATTTTGTGTTTGCTCACAAAAGTAGCCTACGGTTCACTGCAAAACCTGGGGTACAAGGAGTACAGATTTGAAGAGATGTTTTAGGAAATGTGTAGTTCTCTCAAAGCCTTGCTTACATTGCTGAGCTCAGACTGTGAGAGCTATTTAAGACACAGTTGCCCTGACCCCCTCACCCTTTCAAGATACAAGACATTCTCACAACAGCTCAGTTCTCTGAAGGTCTCTCTCAAAAGCCAATTCATAAAGTTTTAAAGCACCAAGATTACACTGGATACAAGACTTAGAATCATAGAATCACAGAATCAACCAGCTTGGAAGAGACCTCCAAGGTCATCCAGTCTAACCTAGCACCCAGCCCTATACAGTCAACTAGACCATGGCACTAAGTGCCTCAGCCAGTCTTTTCTTGAGCACCTCCAGGGACAGTGACTCCACCACCTCCCTGAGCAGCCCACTCCAATGCCAATCACTGTCTCTGGCAAGAACTTCCTCCTAACATCCAGCCTATACTTCCCCCGACACAACTTGAGACTGTGTCCCCTTGTTCTGTTGCTGGTTGTCTGGGAGAAGAGACCAACCCCCACCTGGCTACAATCTCCCTTCAGGTAGACAGCAATGAGGTCACCCCTGAGCCTCCTCTTCTCCAGGCTGCACACCCCCACCTCCCTCAGCCTCTCCTCACAGGGCTGTGTTCCAGGCCCCTCACCAGCTTTGTTTCCCTTCTCTGGACATGCTCCAGCACCTCAACATCTGTCTTGAATTGAGGAGCTCAGAACTGGACACAGGACTCAAGGTGTAGCCTGACCAGTGCTGAGTACAGAGGAAAGTCTTGAGTACTTGTGGGAAAGTTCAGGGCAACACAATGTAGCCATTTTGCAGAGTACTACAGAAGAAAACACAGAGGTGTAAAAATGACACAGATGCCAAGTGAACTGCTCTCAACCCTGCCTGTTTGTCAGTAGGACAACCCCAAGCCATTTTAGCATAACTCTAGCCAGGCTCACCAGATTCACTACGAGATGCATACAAGCTGAACAAGAAACAGCATAACTACCACCAGTCAAGGGAGAACATGGACTATGCATTTCTGGATGGATCTATGACAGAGGAAAGTCTGGTTTGAGAGAAAGAAAAAGGACAAAAGCTCAGTGCAATTTCATTTCTTCCTTAAAGAATACAAAGCCACAAACAGATATGGTGAAAATCAGTATGATCCTGGCCTAACACAGAAGGGAGGAGAGGAAGGACAGTCTCAGGAGAGAGATTGCAACATTTTCTTGGTGTGAATGTGATTTTACAGTTGCCTGTTGCAATGCTGCAGGAAGTCAGGATGAGTCAAAGATCACTTATTCAGAGAAGGTAATCTTCTGAGTGTCCAATTTCTCCTTTATACCATATGCCTCCATCTGATAGGCTCTATATGCTGGGGCCTGAATGCAAACCATGACCAGACAACACTATGTAGAGAGCACACTCCTGGGAATGGCACAGGAGGTGGTTGAATGTAAAGCAAATGCATAGGAATGGCAGAGGAATCAATGTAGGCAGCCAGGATACTGTTTTCAGAGCTGGCACTGTGCCAAGAGTCAACAGTGACTGCAAAAAGTCTCAATCTTCTTTGGGGCGCAGGAGTTTCTCCAGCTTCCCAGTTCCTCCAGGGACCTGAGGATTTGCTTCTCTGCATCAAATTTCAGGTGCTGAAGAAAAGTTCATCCAGCATGTTAGAAATGGATTTGTCCTAACAGAAGGAAATCAGGGTCTTTATTCAGCACCATTTTCCAGGTTGCTACTGTTTGGGACACTTTGACTTCTATCACCAACATGAATTATTTCTCCTAGTAAGAAATCATGCTCTCCTCATCCCTCAACAGTTTTGGCACTTCAAACCTCACCATATGCTGACTGCAGCTTTGCAGGCGCCACAACACCCTTCCAGAGCTCTCCACTCTGCTACCAGGCACATCATCCTGACTCATCAGCAACAGCTGGCAAAGAAATTTTGTGAGAAGAAAAAAGGCCTTTATGAAACTTATCAGGTGAGTTTTATTTATCATTATTTCTGTTCCCAGCAGATTATATTAGCAGTTTGTTTTGAAGCCTTGCTCTGTATTCTTGTCCACTACTTCCCATCAGCCCAGAAAGATGAGGAGAGGCTGTGGGAGCTGAGGCTCTAGATTGGAGAAGAAGAGTCTGAGGGGTGACCTCATCAGTGCTTACAAATGCATAAAGAGCAAGTGCCAAGAGGAGTAAGACAGGCTTTACTCAGTGATGCCCAATGACAGGACAAGGGGCAATGGGTGGAAGTTGAGGCATAGGAAGTTTCATCGAAACATGAGAAAGTTTTTTCACTATGAAGGTGACAAAACACTGGAACAGGCTGCCTAGGGGGGTTGTGGAGTCTCCCTCTCTGGAGATACTCAAAACCTGCCTGGATGCACTCCTGTGTGATCTGGTATAGATGATCCTGCTGTGACAGGGGGGTTGGACTGGATGAGCTTTTGAGATCCCTTCCAGGCCCTGACATTCTGTGATTCTGCAAAAAAAGAACTGCTTATTCTTCATGATATTTTCCTGTCATAGTACCTTATTACTATGACCACCTATACTAACCCCTGAAAATGAACAAAATCCTTCAGCCTTTGACAAAAGCTCAGAGATAATTCTCAAAGGGAATGACCAACCAGGTTCTGCAGCCCCTGAAACACAGTTCTTGGTCCTTGTGACTCAAGGGGACACAGTCTCAAGTTGTGCCAGGGGAAGTCTAGGCTGGATGTTAGGAGGAAGTTCTTGCCAGAGAGAGTGATTGGCATTGGAATGGGCTGCCCAGGGAGGTGGTGGAGTCAGTGTCCCTGGAAGTGCTCAAGAAAAGACTGGATGAGGCACTTAGTGCCATGGTCTAGTTGATTGGACAGGGCTGGGTGCTAGGTTGGACTGGATGATCTTGGTGGTCTCTTCCAACCCGGTTGATTCTATGATTCTATAAACTGTTCCCAGAATATCAAAATTCCTATCTAGAGTCTCTTTTTAGTCCCTTCCTCTCTCTCTTTTTCTGTGTTTTGTTTGTTTGTTTAAATTATCTCTACTTTATTCCTACCAACTCAGTCACCACACATACAGAAGTTAACATTATAAAAAGAATAGTTTTAACCTATAAGAAAATCAATGGAAAGGCTTCTCTCTTAGAGTGGCAAGGCATGGGATCTAACACAAAGTTCTATAGAGCAATCAGAATATGTATTTTGACCCCTTCATCTCTTTCATTTTAACAGCAGCACAAAAATGTGAACAGTAAAGTATCTCACTTCGGATGCTTTAAAAGGAAAGTTAGTGAGCAGCAAATCAATCTATTCAGTTCTAGTGCTCCCACGTGGGACTCACACCCAAACTGTGGGGTTTATATTTGATTTTAAGGCACCTGGAAAATGAGAAAAGGGGAAAAAAAGAGTTCAGGGTGCCTGACTACCTTAGGGTAGAAGATACCATGATGACTGGGTCATTAATAAAAAGAAATTCTATTCAGAAAGTCTAGGGAAAACTTGAAGGTAAGAAGTAAACAGGAGATATGTTAGTGCCAGAACTTCCACACACATTAGAAGGAAGTCAGTCTCACTCTTTTTCAGTGTCTTTCACAAGAAGAAAACACAAACATTTCTGTAACCAAAACAGACATCATGTAAAATGACCTGACTCATTCTGAACACAGTCTGCATGCAAGTGTATTTATTTGGTTAGTAAACCATCAGAAAGTTGTCTAAACAGGTTAAGATTATGTAGTTCCTCCACCTGCTCTGTGCCAGCCTTGCTCACACTGGGCCTGTCCCCACGGAAAGGTGAAGCTATTCAATCATTGCTAATTAGCACTCCCAATCCTCCACCCAGCACAACTGGGAGCTGTGTCTTGGTTTGAGTAGTTACACTTCTAACACAGCGTGCTCCTTAGCAGCTGGAGAGGTTTCACGCTGCAAAGCAAATGCTTGCAAGCTTCACAGGAAGAAGTGTAAGGTATGATTTCTTGCTGTAATGCACAGAAAGCATTAGTAATGTGAGTAAACAGAGAAAGGTCAGTAACAGCCAGTTAATAAACCAATTCACACCTCCTAGATGGAATTCAGTCTCTTAAAATTAGTAAAAATCTAGCTGAAGCCTGAAATGTTTCCAGAGGTAGGCAGTTTCTCCTGTCCTTCCTGTCTCAAATTTCTCATTGGTAAGTGGAGATTAAACTCATTCCTCTTGACAAGAGATTTTCTTATCAAGAGGCCCCAAGACACTAACCTAGTTTAGGCACAGGCTCTTGTGCTCAACCGTGTATTCACTTCCAAAATGTGTTCATACACTAACAGAACAGGCTTAGCAACAGGCCATCATTAACCATAAGAGCATTTTACCCCAGTCTGATGATGGTCCAGTGCAGGAGTGGACTCCTCCATCCAGCACAAAACTCCTTTTCTGTTTCCACTGATAACACACAGGAGCCTTTTACATTCTCACAGGGCATCACGAGAGCCTTAATCACAGTCTCACACTCACCCCCTGCCACATCGAAGCAGAATGCATGACACACCCCACATCACAGCTCATCCTTGGGTTTGCTTATGGAACACTTCTAGGCAAGGTGCCAAGAACACGAGATTAGAGCCACCCTACTCTCTCCCTGGTTATTGATCACGTGTGGGGCACAGGAAGAACATAGATAATTACACCACAGGTCACAGCAGCACAACCTAGCATGCTTTTGCAATTTGTATCTGGATTATTTTTCCATGTAATTTTATTTTCATAGGACAGGCTGAAGGAGCTGGAGTTGTTCAGCCTGGAGAACATGAGACTCAGGGGAGACCTAATAGAGACCTTCCAGTACCTGAAGTGGGCCTACAAGAAAGATGGAGTACAAAGGCCTGTGGTGACAGGACAAGGGGCAACAG
Organism: Pogoniulus pusillus; assembly: GCF_015220805.1. Classification (NCBI taxonomy): domain Eukaryota; kingdom Metazoa; phylum Chordata; class Aves; order Piciformes; family Lybiidae; genus Pogoniulus; species Pogoniulus pusillus. The sequence continues at coordinate 7,586,808 of NC_087272.1, forward strand.
CTTCAAACTGGAGAAGAGCAGATACAGATTGGATGTTAGAAACAGGTTCTTTACTATGAGGGTGGTGGAACACTGGAACTGGTTGCTCAGGTAGGTGGTTGGTGCCCCATCCTTGGAGATAGTGAGGCTTGACAGGGCTCTGAGCAGCCTGATCTAGTTAAGGATGCTCCTGTTGACTGCAGGGGTGCATGGACTAGATGACCTTCAGAGGTCCCTTCTCAATCCAAATCATTCTATGATTCTGTAAGTCATACAGTGAAAAGCAAAAAAATCCCCACCAAAACCAACATCCAACTATCCCTTTTCAGCTGTCAGGTACTTTATGACACAAAATACTTCCAGTGTTTGTTTCCTAGCAGGGCTGATAGCTAACAGCAAGGAACGCAGCCCAAAGGACTTGGGCAGCTCCCCAGGTAGGATCTAACTGATCACCAAGCCCTCAAATGATTCTGTCTCATAGGCATGCCAAAGAAGCTTAATAAAAGTGGAAGTGACAGAACCTGCTTCTTGTATTTCTCCCAGCTAATTGGATTTAACTGGGTGGGGAGAAGCATTCTTTCTGCACCGATTTGGTGACTTTCTGTGTAATGCTGTAATTGAGCTTTTCCCTGAACCTGGCCATCCCTTGCTCAACAGCAAACTCCCATTCCTGCAGTCCAGACAGTTTCTATGGCTCCACAGCAGATTGTCTGAGATTTCTGTCTAGGGCACAGAAGCATAATTATACTAATTACGAGAGAGAAAAGATAATAGATACAGAAGTTCTTTCCCCTAATCAGCTCTAGGGCAAAGCTTTACCTACAGCTAACAAGGAAATAATCTATTAATGAGCCCACATCAGGAACCAGCACAGTCCCAGCAATGCAAACACAGAAAGCCATAATTTGCAACAAATGGGTTAGAGCTACATTTGAAGAAATGGCAGCGTCTTGGGTTTATTTAACTAAAGACATCATTATCCTGAAACTACAATTGCCTCAGCACATGGTCTCAGCTTAGCAAGAAAGAAGGCACTTAGCCAAAGCAATAAATGCAATACAGGGAAATTTCAGGGTTCAGGGCTACCAGAGTAAGTGCTCAAAGTCCTGAACAGCCTCTGAAAATGCCAAGGCATCATACCAGCCATTCACAAAGGTGCCTTTTCCTTACTTCCCCTGCCAAGCACACTTTCTCAAGAGAAGGAAGGCGCACCATCTTGAACCATGGTAATGCGTAAATCACCAGGACTTTGGATGCTAGATCATCCCAGGCAGCTTTGAGCTTTCTAGAGAAGCTGGACTGGTTTTCTTTTGTACAACTACTTTACTAGGTAGTCTATATACAAGCAAGACACTGAGAAATTGATTGCTACGCCCTTGCAAATATCAGTGCAGGGTTTGCACATGCTAAGTTGGATTGGCTTCTGTAACTGGCAGTAGGGCGTCCCACCAGCAGCAGAAGTGCACGAGATGCAAGGAGATGATTTTCAGTGCTGTAATCTATGCTTCTAAGAGCAAAGCAGCGCAAGTGTTGTAAGCCACCCTCGCTATGCCTGTGCTGTGGCTATGAGTGATAAGCTTTATCAGGGCAGCAGGCTGGAAGGAAGCCTGCTGCTTCTTTTGTGTTTTTTTTTCCCGGGAAAGAAACTCTCACACAGATACAAATCATGACTGACAGGTGCTCTGACAGCAGCCTGCAGTGCAGGTGGGACACGGAGCCTGGCTTTCTGTTAGCTTCTCTGTCTCAGCTGTCGTAATGGTATGGCTACTAGGGGTGTTAATGTATCTTTAATATGCAGACTGCTGGGAGAAGGGTTTGGGAAGAAAGCACTACCAAATGCTACCTTTTCTCCGTACTAGCATGTACTTCAAGAGTACTGTGGTGTTAATGCCCCCTAGGAACAAACTGTTCATCTACTTGCGGACCTAGGTTTTCAGCACAGCAGTGCTACACCAAAGCACTTGTCTATTTTAGTCTCTAGATTTTGCAGCAGAAGCAAAGGCTGTGATTTCAGCAGTAGGCTCCCCATGCAATGTGCGGGAAATAGCTTCATGCTTCTGAGCACAATTCACCCCAACCAGCTTGCTGCATGATAAGCTGGTTCAATGAGGGAGCACCAAGGAGGAAGAAGCTCCTTAAAGCCACGCCTTCTGGGGGCTCAGGCTCTTCACGGCATTCTTGTCATCTGCAGTTCAGCACTTTGAGCTCTGGCTCACCTATCCCTTTGGTCTTACAAGGGCAACATCTTCCTTCCAAAGTGTGGCCAGAGGAAGCAGCAGTTTCCTTGCCCGCCCTTAGTGGTCAGAGCAATAATCAGGATGCGGGAATCAAACACAGTCTCCTGTCCACTTGCTGACACCCAGACCCATCTGCTTAGTTTCGCAAGGGCTGAGTTTCCTCAGGCATCGGAAACCTGAACACTGAGCTCCGAGCTGCTGTGTAACAGGCTGCTCTGGAAGCTGCCTGACTCGAGCACTGCACGGACAGTAAGCACCCTACACATGACTCAGGACAAAGACAAAGGAGGTGTTTCTGAGAATGGCAACAGCAGGACTGTCAGTGGCTGAGGATTTCTGTGTGAAAAACTAGGATCGAATATTTTCTAGGTTTAGATAAGCACAAGCTGGAGGTACACTGCAGGCCACTACCCATGACACCAATGCCCTAAATCAGAGACAGAAGAAACAGCATTTCTTGTTTACAATCTTGTCAGGAGGATGGGGCCAGTCTTTTTTCAGTGGTGTGCAGTGACAACACAAGAGATAATGGTCACAAACTTGAACGTGGGAAGTTCCATCTAAACAAGAGGAACTTCTTTGAGGGTGATGAGTGCTGAAACAGGCTGCTCAGAGAAATGGTGGAGTCTCTATCTCCAGAGTCATTCAAAACTTGCCTGGATGCCATCCTGTGGGACCTAATCTAAGTGATCCTGCTTGAGCAGGGGTGTTGGACTAGATGATCTCCTCAGGTTCCTTCCAATTCCTAACACTCTGTTAATCAGACCCACCAGAATGCAGCCCAAGCATGATACTTCCCTATAGCAAATAAACAAATCAAAGGACTATGTGACCCTTCAGGAAATGAAACAACATCCAAGGCCATGCTCATTGCTCTGTTACTTATTAATGTTTCCCAACAACAAAAAAATGAGGCTAAAACTCTGTAATTCTGCTATTTTTATCTGCCCATTTCCTCCCACATTGCCAATTTGCTGACATACACGAGAGCACATGCATAGTAAATTTTGAGTGGTTTGCTTTCCATTCTCCCTGGGATAACACTCCATGTTTCATGGCTGACCAGGAATCCAAGATCATAGCCTGAGAAACACTGATGTAATGAAGGTGCTTTAGATACCACCATCCCTTCTAAAAAGAAAAATGTAGCTTCCAAAGATAACAGGGAGCAGGTATCCAAAGCAAAGCAAGGCAGGAGCCCCTGTCTTCTATTAAGAGAAGTCTGACAATCTCAGGCCAAAGACAGAGGTCATGGCTGTTTTGTTTGGAAGTGTAGCTAAGAGTTCAGAGGCAAATGAGGAAAGCATTCACTGTAATAAAATCAGTAGGTTATACTGGTTGATAAACCAGCTTATACTAGTTTACATAAAATGCCCTCAATAACATTGCCAGCACAGTGTGTCACACCACTGAGCCAACGGAGCATGAGATCAAATTGCTGTTGGATTATCAAGTCCTCTGGGATACTGTGCTTGTCTTGGAAGAGCTGGGATTCACCTACTGATCTTTTAAGGCATCTCACACCTTTATGCCCTAGTTTTTACAAAGAAAACTTACCAGGTCAAAATGATAGTAATGGGAAGGTACAAGCACAACATGGAGAACATCTAATCTCTATTAAAATACACCCTTTCTGGCTATCACACTACTCTCACGTATACAGGATGTATACAGGCAAAGCAGTACTCTCTGCCAAGTCCCTGCTTTTTCAGTTCTCATAGTACCTTCTACACTCTCATTCCATGCAAGCAGCCAGCTGAACTGGCCTTGGCTGGTGTATGTGTGAAAGAACAGACATAGTCCAGAAGTTTGTATTGCTACATACCAAATTTAAACCTAGCTGCAGTGCTCTGGGTATCTGGTCTGGCAACTCTGTCTCAGCATGCCCCTGGAGTTTTTATTTCTGTAATGCAGCAATAATTCAATCACAGCACCACTCTCAAATATGAGTCTAGAAATGACACAGCAAAATTCCACTTTCATTTGTTGCAGCAATTACAGAGTAGAGCTACTTGCTTCTCAGGTTTTAGGGTAGCTTGCTTGTTCTTGAGGTTCTAGTGCTTCTCAGGGGTAGGGTTATGGTTTGATGTGATAGCAGGAGAAAGAGAAAGTAAAGTAACTGTTAAAAATCTGTGACCAAGAAAGTTGTGTGCTCTTTTTCAAGCCATGCATGTGATTTCCTGCCTTTTTATTTGTGACTGCAATTATTCTTATGTTGACAATGTAGGAGTCAGAAGCGACCTGCTTGCTTTCAACTATGTTGACCATGCAAAGCAGATTTTAATCTAAACAATAAGCAGATTCAAGCCAGAAATAAACATATTGGTCTCCAAGTGAAGGAAGCCTACAGGATATTCTCAGAGGAAGGTTTTTCAGAATTGGTTCCACTGATAATTGTTAGTGATATAAACTGGCAACAACCCCTTTTACTGACAATAACAACGCAAAACAGAGCAAGGCACTCAGTGCCATGGTCTGGTTGACTGGCTAGGGCTGGGCGCTAGGTTGGACCAGATGATCTTGGAGGTCTCTTCCAACCTGGTTGATTCTATGATTCTATTCCTGATTTCCATTTCTTATTTTTTTCCAGGCTAACAGTTGGGGGGGGGTGGGGTGGGTTGCCTTTTTAGCATTAAAATCACTGCATGGCATACACATAGTTAAACAGAGGATCCAAAATGCATCTGCCCACCCCTACCATTGTTGCATTTCCCCTGACCTGTTTACTAAAGAACAAATTACACTGCAGATTTATGGGGTCTGAAAAAAGCTGTCAGTGAGAACTTGATTTGCAGAATGCAAGTATAGCCAATGAAAAATAAATGTTATTTATCACCTCAAAAAGAGCAACAGAACTGAAGTGGTGGTCACTTGCACTGCAATGGGGAGAAAGATCAAAAGCATTTAGGATTAAAAAAACAAACTTCAAAGCAGGTAATTTCCAAACACCTTATTCATTCCTAACAGCAATTCACTGTAGCAACCATAACTCATGAATCCCAAGGACACACTTAAACATCTGCAATTTCATGATTTTTTTAAAAATCTATTTTTAGCTTGAAATTTTGACAAGCCATTGTGCAGGTAACAAGAAGTTGAGGATGAGTAATGCAGGAGAAGCAATGAACCCAGCTGTTTGCCATGATCAAGAAGAGATTATTTCCTGTGACAGGTCATAGTGAAAGATTTTCTTGCTGTTGTTTAATACCTGCAACAGCTGAAAAAACAGCTGCTTAGTTTGAACATGTCAGGATTCCACAACGAAAAAAATACCCTCTGTTTTCAGATTTTTTGGTGTGTTTTAGGGGGTAAGGTGGTGGTGTTTTTTCAAGAAGTAAGCAAAAACTGCAGAGCTCACAACCAACTTCTTCAAGATCACTTAAATTCATATAGCCCTACTTGTCTTTTACCAAAACACAGCAGTTTCATGCAAAACTGTAGAGGAGGCATGTTGTAAGAGCCTCATGAAATAATTAAGGCTGTTTAAAATATATTCAGCATAAGGTGATGAAGCCTTAGGGCACTTCCAGAAGGGCAGAAAACTTCTCACTTTGGTGGCATTCATGGCCACCTCTGACATTGTAGAGCATCATCCTGCCCTGCTGCTGGCCCAGTCTCATCATCCCTTTGCCTCACAGAAGTCGGGGGGCAGGCTTTAGGCACTTTGGGCCCTTATTCCAGGTTCCCCTTCCTTGTAATTATAGAACACGACGCTGATGTTGCAACAACTCCACAGCTTTCAGGTTCACATGCTTTCTTCATAAGTTACTTCATCACCACATCCAGCCACACATTCCTCTCCCACCCTTTTCTGATGCATTCTCTGAAGCCAAAGGATTTCAGTAACAGAACCAAATCAGCCACCTCCATCTTCTCTTTCCACCCTTCTACCTGACCTTTACATTTAGCATTGGACCAAGCTTTCAAAATGCAAGCAGTGATTCTGATTCAGCTGAATAATTAGGTAAGTAACACCACCCCTGGCTTGCTGCACCTTACTGGTAACAACTCTTTTTAGAAGCAGCATTCCCTTATGGCACTGTAGTTGCAAAATAGGCTGAGAGCAGTAATTCACCAGCTTCCCTTCATCTAGACAGCCCTTCCCAAACCATGGTATGCACACCAGGCACCATCAGCAAAGCTAGTTCAAAGACATATGTGCTAAAACCAGACCTGCCCACAGCTGTTTCTCTGGAGGAAATGGGGACAGTAAACACTGCCCATGCAGCTGGAAGGCTTCTTCCTCTGCCTGCAGCCCTAGACCTGCCACATCTCTTTGGATGAAAGAAGTTGATGCTGAAGGTGAAAATTAGCAATCTTCGAGCCTTTATTTATCTGCACAAAAATCCTTTGAGCCACTCTACCCTCTAAGCCTAGTTTTTCCACAAAAGCAGGCTCTCTGACAAAGGTTATTTCACAGCCTGAGACATTCCTGTGCCACAGGACAGGGACTTCCAGCAGTCTCTCAGCCTTTCCCTTCCTTGACTTGCCCCTCTGAAGTAACCAATGAACTACTTTGTAAAGACATGGATAACGTGACTGTGCAGCTGTAGTCAGGCATCTGACTGCCACTGTGGCACTGCCTCGGAGGCTGAGCTGCACAAAGCTCATTTTGCCTTCTCTCTTCCTTCACCCCTGTACAAACCCTAGAAATTCAAATGGCATTTTTCCTCTCAGAGTATTGAAACATTTGCTATACATTCACTTTAACATCAAGAAAGTAAACTTCAGGACATGCAACTGTAAGTTTTGCATCAGAAGGAGTGAAGAGCAATGACAGTAACTTCCACCTCCATGCACACCTCCATAGGAAGCAGCATGCTTCCAGGAAAGCAGCCCTCAGAGCTGACACACTGCACCACTTCCCCTTTCCTGTCCCTGTCCCAGCGCTGGCAGCGAGGGGCAGAAGCTCTGTGGTTACCCTCTTGGCCCCTTCTGCCAGGCAAGAAAGGGCGAGGGAAAGAAAGGTAGAGGACAGGCAAAGAAGGCAGCAGTGTAGCTACCCCTGCTGATGGCTGGCAGAAGTGGCACTGGGCCTTACAGAGCAGCCCGAGGGGCAGATGGCCCTGCCCCACCCTTCGTGGGTCTTGGCCAAGCTCAAGGGCAGCCCAAGGAAGCTGCAGCTCAAGATCAAGCTCTGTACGTAGGTGTTTCACTAAGAGTCACCCGAAGGTCACTAAATGACTCAGTCTGCAATAAAACTTTAACATCCTGACGCTGTAAATCTGTCACTTGCCTTAACCACTAAATCACATAGAAATCAACATCTGTAACACGTCTTCAGTTCCACAAAGCATGACTGCACTTCAAAATTTGGAGTCTGCAATTCAAGAGACAATTTCCCAACTGTTTCAAGGGGGAAAAAGAACTCAGGTTTAAGCTCACTGGGTTTTGGCTTGTTGGTTTGTTTTTTTTTAATCTTTTCTTATTTAACTTAATCTTTATGCAGCTCCCTCCCCACAAACGTTAAGGTGTGACCTTCTTTTGATTTGCCCGCACCACTGAACTATGTTTTCTTACCAGCTGTCATATGTGACAACCTTGATGAAAAAAAACATTGTTCTAACTGGTTACAAGGAATGGGACAAAGTCAGAGAACATTTTAAAAACTGGGAAAACCATGATAAATATAAGACCAGGTGTTTCTACAAACATGGAAGTACTCCTCTCATTCCTCCTGACATTTCCAACTCCTGTTTTCCTTCTTGGGTAGTGCCTGCATTAGACAGGATCTTTTCCTGAGAAGACACTCTAACTAGGAAATTAACAAAAGATGGCTTGAGAGCCTGATAGCCTTCAGAAGGGAGATGATCAACTGTTACCCCTAAGCTCATTCTCCTTCAGAAGTGATTTGGGCCCAAAATAACTGGGGAAGTTGAGACTACCATCTGTATAACCCCTTTCTAAGCATGTAAGAGCCTGTATCTTCATAGTGAGAAACAAGCTGCTGTGTGTGCCACAGGGTTTTGTTGAGGAATCCAGAAAAGGTTATGGGCACCAAGAAACAAACAAGGGGAAAAGGAGTGAGTGTCCTGCTCACAAATATAAAATCAGAGCAGCAGCACACAGGGTAGGAAAAAAGATCTCTCAAAAAAAATTCACTCATTTCTTTAATGCCCAGAATCTTAGAACCCAAAACTCTTCAATACATCTCACCTCCACACTGTGAGATTTATATATTCCTTGAGCTACCAGAGAACTTCAGTTCCAAACACACTCTCCTACAAATCCATGCCCCTCAAAAGTGAGTGCAGAAGTACTCACATTGCCTGGATACTCTCAGTTCCTAACCTCGAAAAGATCACCTCAGCAAGGAGAAAGCTTTCTATGGCAATACTGCTGCCTAATCCCACATGGCAAATTAATTTCTCCTGTGTAAGTTTCTCAGCTTTTCATTCTCTGCTGTCTGCTCCTTCTGCTGCCTTCTTGTCTCAATGAAAAGGCAGAACTCCTCTGAGGGCAGCCATATTGCATACAAAATGCACATGGAATACCAAAGATCCATCTTCTGCAGAAATCACTGGCTGCTGGATCATACTATGATGCTGACTACCTGTCAGCCCTCTCCAAGATCACCTGGAATGGGCCTAACTAGAATTAAAAACTTCAGAAGGTGAAAGAGGAGGGAAAAAAAATTCACCTAGTATTTGCCAGCAAACAAACCATAAAATTCTCGTTGAACTTCTCCTTTCTGTGCTCCTCATCTGGTTCTCTTTTTCAGATGGAAAGGGGAACTGTAAAAACAAAGACTTCTCTCATCCTCTTTCCAAACTGGCATGACGAACATTCAGGGTTTGAGGTTGTTTTTAGGGGGCTGTTGCTAGTTTTTTTGGTGGCTCTATGCTTATTCAAATTCTGAGCTTCATGGTTGATTCTATGATCATCCTCCCACTAGCTGTGACTCCACCAGGCTGTGTGTTAACAAAGTACAAAGATTTTACTCCTGCGCTGCAATCCCAGTTCTGACACCATTTAGGAACAGACCATTTCCCCTTGCTGCAACCGAGCAGAAGGGATCTCCATCGCTAACCACTCATGCCATGCCTTGCTCAGTTCACCACTTCCTCACATCTGCTGACTTGTTTAGCCTGTTTAGGTTTCTGTTGGCCATTTGTATCAAAATGTCCTTGGTTCAGTCACAGTCAAACCTGTGTACAAAGTCTTTGCAAATCTGATCTGAGAGATGGAAATCTCATGAGACATTAACTAGTTAGATATTGTGCATCAACCACCTTCTTGGGACAATCTGCTCAATTGCCTCAGCCTCTCATCCAGAACTACTGTTTCACATAACATGGATAAATTGTACATTGTCAAAAGAAAGCATGTAACATTTTCTAGTCCTTGGATAAGGGGGGAGGAAGTATGGAAAAAAACCCCTGGGTATATTTACCCTCTCATCCCTTCCTCTCATAGGTTTCAGGCTCAAGCAGAATGCCTCTTGGAAGCCCCTCTGCCCTGCTGCACTAGCCTGGAGGAGGCTCAGGGGTGACCTTATTGCTGTCTACAACTACCTGAGGGGTGGTTGTGGCCAGGAGGAGGTTGCTCTCTCCTCTCAGGTGGCCAGCACCAGAACAAGAGGACACAGCCTCAGGCTGCGCCAGGGGAGATTTAGGCTTGAGGTGAGGAGAAAGTTCTTCCCTGAGAGAGTCATTGGACACTGGAATGGGCTGCCCGGGGAGGTGGTGGAGTCGCTGTCCCTGGGGCTGTTCAAGGCAAGATTGGACGTAGCACTTGGTGCCATGGTCTAGCCTTGAGCTCTGTGGTAAAGGGTTGGACTTGATGATCTCTGAGGTCTCTTCCAACATTGGTGATACTGTGATACTGTGACTTAAGACAGTAATTAGAGCACAACTTCCAAGAAGGGCAGATCTGCCTCAGCCTGTTTGGAAAATTAAAGTGAAAAAAAAACTCACCAAGAGATCACCCAATTGATTATCACAGCTGGGTTTTGCTGATAATGTAGTCATCCAGTGAAAGCTGCCATCGAGTTTAACTTGCCTCCAGGACTTTTAATGTAAATATTCTGCTGCTGGCAGCAAGCATGTTAACATTTGTGCACATGGTCAAAACAGCACACTTTTACTGAAACAACCATCAGCAGCTTGGATAAAAAGTGACAAACACAAACCTCCTACACCAGAATGCCTTATTAATAGAAAGCTACTAATAAACACAGTTAATTGAGGCTTATGAATCGTTTGACTTCAATGGCTACACTCCCATCACACAACTTCAATCACTGCCAAAGGAACTGTGTCTAGTTAAGACTTTAATCAACATGCTAAGATTGAAAGTAATAAAGACAAGACCTTAGCATGTCTGCATTCAATGCAGAAGTTTCTTCAAGTCATCAAGGATTTTAACCTCCTACCCCTGGCATCAAGCATGAGCTGACAGCTCTCTGTCAATGCTGAGAAAGCGTTTTACAGCAATGTAGTACAGGTCAGATATCTCAATGGCAGCTCAAAGGGTTTGTGAAGACAATTCAAGTGACCCTAGCTTAACTCCTAGAAGGCAGTAACTCTTCACAGTTTGGTTGCACACTACAGAAATACATGCTGATTAGTGTCTTTCATGGAAGCTCTGGGATTCAGCTGACAAAAGGACACAATTGATAGGTTTAAGTCCAGAGAAAAGTATTTCCTCAAAAGTAAACAAAGTGTGAGTCACCTTATGTCCCTTGTGCATGCAAGGCTTCCTGTTCAGGGCCTTGGCAACCTGTGGTATGTAGACTAGCAAGACATTAAGACACAGCAGTGTGGATCTAAGCTCCCAATATGCTACATTTTTACTATTTAGGGTATGCTAAATTTACCACTTAAACTTCAGTCCTGCTCCCACTACTGTTTCACATTACAAGCAACGTCTATGGCTCCATATAACAGTAACAGTTTGTCAAAACAATCACACCACGATGTCATCATAGAGGTGGAGGTGTCACGATAAGTCTCTGTAGAGTTCACCTACTTCATTAATCAGCTACTGCTCCTGAGTAACCCACTGCTCCTCAAGCTCTCTTAACAGCAGAACAGGAAGAGCATTTAATTCTTCCCTCAACTCTTACCTGTTTGTTATTTTTCTCCTTAGAATCATAGAATCATAGAAACAACCAGGTTGGAAGAGACCTTCAAGATCATCCAGTCCAACCTATCACCCTGCCCTATCTAATCAACTAGACCATGGCACTAAGTGCCTCATCCAGTCTTTTCTTGAAGACCCCCAGGGACGGTGCCTCCACCACCTCCCTGGGCAGCCCATTCCAATGGGAAATCACTCCCTCTGTGAAGAACTCCTTAGAGCTCTTTGAGGTGATATGCATACTTGGATGTACCTACTACAATGCTCTCTGGTCAGGATTAGAAGTTGTAACAAATGCAGAAAATGAGGTTTCATTATTATTATGGAAAACAGCATCTTCAGAACCAGAAAAACTAAGGTTTCTCAGCTGTTATACCACTGATACTCCGCACCATTTGTTGGGTAAGAGGACTTCACTGTCACATTATTTCAAAATGAAGACTTTTAAACCAGGCATAGGAATTTTAATAGGACAAGTTACAATCTGAAGATTCAGAAAGCAAATCCTGATTATTACAGAACAGATCTGGGAATGAGTCAGCTACCTCTATTCACTATTCAGCTAATCATCATGAAAAGACAATTTTTGCTGCATTTATTTTAACAAACCTATATTTAGGAAGGAATGAGCATTTTAAGTTATTCTGAAGTTTTAGGAGCTGGTGTGTTCATTAACTGCCATTTTGGCAAAGGGCACTCTTTCCCTGCACTGCTTTTTCTCCCTTCTCTGAAAAACAACTTTTGTTTTCACATGAGCTCACCAGACCATGCAGTCAGGGAGAAATACCCCCTGCTGTGCTACTTGCATACATTAGACTTTCAGGCTGACCATAAGCATATGGGTATGATTCAGATCAGCTATGCAATGCGTGTGACAGAGCCTGCACGTCACAGAAACTTCATTAATGTATTTTCAAGAATCGTGTCAGTTCCTCCAAGAAGTGTGAATTCAAGAGAGACATTTAAGGCTCACTTGCATTTCAGTCAGAGCTCCCATAAAACCATTCCAGCTCAAGACAAGTAAATCAGAGAAGTACTACTACAAAGGAGGTTATCATCACTGGGGAGCAACACCTGCACGTGATTTGTAGATGGCAGGAATGTTCTGATGACACTTAGGTCCTTAGAGATATGGCTCTCAAATCTCCCTATTAGGACAGGCAGTGCCATTTTCTTTCCCACATTTGGATCCCCTCATTCTCCAGTTTTCCCAGTCAGTTTGCTTGACAAGCAACAACCTTCTTTTCATACACACTCCATAGTGACTCCGGCTCAGCTGTCCTGCTGTTTATGCTGACTTCTTTTCTCTTGCAGAAAGGTTTCCCTTCCACACATACAGACGTACAGAAACTTTCTTGGACAGAATTCCAAGACTTCTCTTGCCTGATCATTCAGAAGGATCATGCTAGCAAACTATAGGGCCAGAAAGACATCTGCTAGGAATGAGGCTTCCTTGATGTTTTACGTTTTTAAGCAACTAACACCCACAACACCACTGCAACATATACTGTCCCTATTTACAGACATGAAAAGAGGAGGGCTATGTGGTTTGTCAGGTCAGAAAACTGTCCAAGTGAAGGGTTAGGACTTCCTAAGTTCATGAATCCCAAGGCAGCACACAACAGGAATAAATAACCCAGTTAAAGCAAGGTAGCAATGATATGAGAAGGAAATTGCAGTGAACTACTCTCAAGGGAATTTTGTCCTCACCTGACTGTGCCTTCCCTCATTCCAGCTCTCCAGGGAGAGGAAGCTGCCAAATGCTGTTTAGCCAGATACAATTTTTTTACCACATAGGTCTTCTAAGTAGCAGGAACTAGCAGGTTATTTCCCCATTGAATCTAAACTAGCTTTATTCCCACGATACAGAGTTAAAATGCTGAGAAGTCCCAAGTGATGATGAGTTAAACACTGAAATTGGCTTTTCTGCACCCCAGAAACACCATACACAGGCCATTAAGAGACTTAAATGACCTGCTCAAAAATTGAGTTTAGTCACCTGCAGAACTCACCAGGATGAACATGACAATTTAAACCCTGAACTTTCAGCACCATTGATGCTTTTTTCACTCTCACAATAATTAGGCCACTAGACAACCTTTGGGTAGATCAGTCTGACTAATAAAGTCTGCATCTTCAGTCAATTCTCTTCACGTCAGTATAGTTAAACTTCTGATTGTAAGCAAAGCTGAATATATATCCTGTGTTTTCCTGGTAATTGGAAGGAGTTAATCTCTCAGTGCTGGGGAATTGTCAGGTCTGACTGGCAGAAATCAGGCAACTCACAGAAAAAAAAAACCTCCCTATCTATTTTACAGGCACATGGTTATATGGCCTGCCCAAGTTCACAAGGTACACTATGGAGAAGCAGAATGTAAAAGTTATTGCTTTGTATTCCAGCCCCAGGATTTTGACACCAGGTAGATGCTTACTCCTTAGCACATTTAAAAATACAAAGAGCAGACAAACCAGTTTCATAACATTCCAATACCTGCATCCTGATACATGCACAAATAAATGAGCACAAGGCTGCTAACAGCTACAAAGTGCAGCCATTTCAGTGACTTAGAATCATAGAATCAACCAGGTTGGAAGAGACCTCCAAGATCATCCAGTCCAACCTAGCACCTAGCCCTGTCCAATCAACTAGACCATGGCACTAAGTGCCTCAGCCAGGCTTTTCCTGAACACCCCCAGGGACGGTGACTGCACCACCTCCCTGGGCAGCCCATTCCAATGCCAATCACTCTCTCTGGCAGCAACTTGCTGACAACATCCAGCCTAGACCTCCCCCTGGCACAACTTGAGACTGTGTCCCCTTGTTCTGTTGCTGGCTGCCTGGCAGAAAAGACCAACCCCACCTGGCTACAGCCTCCCTTCAGGTAGCCGTAGACAGCAATGAGGTCACCTCTGAGCCTCCTCTTCTCCAAGCTAAACAACCCCAGCTCCTTCAGCCTCTTCTTATAGAGCTTGTGTTCCAGGCCTCTCACCAGCTTCTAAGATAGAAGCTTACAGGACCATGCAGTGAACACTGCACACAAATCCAGATCTTCATGTCTGGAAAAAATTGGCTTTTTTTGGCCTACCCTCTAGACAAGGTGAGGGCACTGGATACATCCAGCATCCTGTTGCACAGAGCAGTAAAGTGTGAGAAATCAAAGTTCTTTTCATAAAACTATGAAGTAAACACAGTGGGAAGCTGAGTGTAGCAGTAACAAAATCAAATTTAAATACAAAGATAGAGACATACAAATACAGCAAGACTCAGCATGCAAATAAAGCAAAAAAAAAAAAAAAAAAAGATGTGTTCATTGCAGAGACTTTTCTTGAGGGGATCTGAAAAAAAAAAAACACCCACCAAACAAAAAACTCTGTCTAGGTTCTCTGTCCCACCTCCTAAATCTTCTTATGAGCAGTCATTCTCTCTACAGTTATTTCCTTACATCTTTCATTTGTGAAATCCACATCAGTGGCACTCAGAAGGTTTTAGCAGCAAGGCTACATACCACAGTACATCTTTTTATCCTACTTGGGAAACACATTTAGAGAATGTACATAAATACCTGTTGCAAGCAGGCTAAAGTGCCACCTGCTTATATGCTTCACACGTAAGAACATTCACACATTTCCAAATTTATTAGGGTATTAGGCATTTCCAACCACTTTGATTTTCAGCTTTCTCAAATACTGTGTCATTTCTGATCTAGAAATTTGTTTCTCTTGGTAGTTCAGCTGGGGGCTATGTTTGCAATCAATACTTGTTTTTCATATGCACACAGCTCTTCATGCTATGCCTCAAAAAACCCAAACCAAGTGTGCTAGCTTGAAGCAGGCTAGAATATTTTGGTGAGAAGAACTAGATTATAGGCTGTAAAGGGAAAACAATGGTGATGTCTACTTCACCCCCAGTCTTGCTCAGAAGTATAGGAACAAGAAATCAAGAAATAAAAACATTAGATAACACTCTTGGCATCACTCTTGCTGGGGCTGCTGGCTGAGCTGCATCTCTCTAACCTCACCCTCCATTTTGGGCTAACCCACTTTGCTTCCTAACCTCTTGGCCAAACCTCCATTCTTCCTTGGGACTGGGGTAAGGTTGAGAGGGGTAGGGGGAAGGTGAAGTGGTGGCTGAGAGCCCCTCCTGGGGACTCAGGTTTCTGGGCGGGGAGTTGTGTTTCTGTATTACCTTTTTAACCTTGTATATTTCTGTCTATAACTGTATATACTGTAAATGTCTGCTTGTATATTGTGCTAGCTGCAAATATAAGCTTCATTCAATTTCCAGAGCTGGCTGAGTCTAGTCTGGGTGATTTCTAAAGTGTGGGGGAGCAGGGAGCACCCAAACCATCACACCAAGTAAATCCAAAAAGGACAGGAGTGATCACTGCATAGGGAAGATAATTTGGTTTCACATAGCACCCTTGATTTTCCAGCTCTATTTAAGAGCTTTACAGAAGTCTAAGCCTCCTACATGTGACACCACAAAGGCAAATACAGCAGCTGCTTCACACTCTCCAAGCACTCACCTCTAATCAGAATAATCTCATACTGAGGGACTGGCTGCACATGAACCCAAGACACTAGGGAGAAAATCTACTTTTTAAAAATATATATTTTCAGGTATAATGCTGCCTGTAACTGGAATGCTCAAATATAAAGTGTGGATGTATGTTTTGAGTAACTGATCTCTTGACTAAAAACTGACTTCAAAGAGACTGGTGCTTATACATCAGATAGTATTTTAGGAGTAAATCTCTAGATCAGGAAAGTAATCTCCTAAAATAAAAGAAATGCTCACACGGATGACAGCTTTCTTACCTGTAAATTCTTCTTTTTAAGATAGTCAGTTGTCTATGGCATGCCACAGCATAACTTCTTCAGTTCTTTATCTTCCACTTCCATCATGTGTCAGCAACATTAACCTTTTGTTTCAGTTGTCATTCAAAGCAGACTACTCTCACCTTTGGTCTCAGTAACAAGCTGGATACAGCTGTCTGTCTATATTGTCATTTCCTCCCTTTCCACTTAACAGCTGGCTTTTTTGGATTTGTTTTTAATACTCTGGGTACAGACAGACCAGACATTATCCTGCAGTAGAAAAAAGGCAGGTATTTTTACCATGGAAGCACAAAGCTCAGTTCTATGCATTTTATTAACCTTGTCTCATTTCATGAGGAACTATCTAAACTCTAAAGACATATACAATTGTAAAAATGGAAGTCTTCCATAAGGAAAGTCCTTCCTGCGTGATAAAACACACGAGTTATCCAAACAGGATGTACTACAGAGAGCATACCTGCATATTAGTTGAATTACTTTTAGAGTGAAGTTGCTTTTGTTTTTTTCTAAGCAAACATGCTCTACACATAGCTCTACAAAACACAGACAACTAGGCACAAAAGTGAATACAACTGCGAGAACAAGTCACATGCTAAACAAGACAGTAAACTTTTAAGCTTATTACATAAAGATGATTGTTTGCTTGAAAAGGATTACAGTCAGGGTGTCCAGACAAGCCCTAAGATACAGATCAGAGTCTTCTAAGCACCTCATGGCTGGATTATTCCAAAATCAGGAGAACAAGGTTGAAAACACCTTATCTTTCATCTCATTTGATGCTATAACTTTGTGAGTGGACAGGAGCAATTCTGAAGCTCTGAGATTCGAAACAAACAAGCAAGCCAGTCCTTCGCTTCTCTCTGCTCCACCCTTCACAAAGGAAGACACAGCAAAGAAACATTTCTTTTATATTGTCAGTGTTTATTTACATAAGAGAAGGCTTACACAAGCTGAAAAGCTGCTTCAACAGGAATCCAGCAATTAGTACTTTTGCCTGTCTTCAAAAAAAATGATGACTTGAAGATCTGAAGATGCAGCTTCGCAACACTGTGGCCATCACTTCGGAAAAAAGTACCAGGAATCAACTAAAACAACAAACGAAACACATCAAGAACCACATTAGTTCTATGCAACTGGCCAGACACAAACGCTTGACAAAGCACCAATCTCTTGTCCCATAGCCATACTCCTGGGTGAGCTCTATCCCCAGTCTATGTAAAGCACAGTCTCAAGAGAGTATCCATTTCAACAGTCTGACTGAAACACTCCTGCAACAAGTTACAGCAGTGATGTGAGCATCCCTGGAATACCTCAAAGATTAGGCAGATTGTGTTCAACTGTCTGCCAGAGGTCTGAGACGCCATATTTCAGTAAATGAATGCTATTTATTGGCAGGCCATATAAGGGCAAACAGAATGCAACTTGCTTTCCCATGACATGGGCTACACAGATGGCACTTTGCAAATTATCTGGAACTCAACCCATGACTAAGTTTCTCTTAGTGTTTCTGTAACCCACTCCATCTCAAAAAGCATGTATGTTTTCACCACACTAGGAAAAAAAAACCACTTTTTTTCCCCAAACAGTTAATGAAAATGTAGGATGCATGCTTATTTCTTGATGAAAACCAAGCATTCTGTTAACATGGAAAACAGTCCTAACAGTGAAAGATCATTTCTTGAGAACTTGAAACTTAAGCATGGTTATCTCACTTTCAGGGAAAGAGGCTGTTTGGAATGACAAAAACTAAGGCAAAGCAATCTTTCCTCTTCAAAAATGACAAAGGTCACGCATTTGCCTTCCACAATCAGTGACAGAAAAATTTAGCTTTCTCATCTTGTTTTTTTTCCTCCAGAATGCACTTGGACTCACACTTACAATCTCCCACACACCATTCATGAGTTTCTGCCTGTGTTGTACTTAGTAGCAGACAGGCATTACGGTCTAACAGAATGTAAGGATTATCATTTTCACGTGCATAAACTCACACAGAGTGTTCATGTCACACAACAGTTTCTGTGTCAATATTTGATGCAAACCATTTAAAGCAGCACGTGGCATTTGGGCAAAAGCATACCTTCTGGGGAAAGGGGATCTCCAGTCACAGGCATCGGTGCCTAGAAAAGCCACAACCAACAGAAACCAACTTGTCAGTGTTAACTTGAATTTTCACAGTGGCACCCAAGCTCAAAGATATTTACTGCTAAGGTCAATAGATGTTAATAAATAGAACATTCTGTTGCCCCCACAGGACAATGATCTACCTTACAGATTTTCTCTTCCTCCTCTCCCCAAACTACTGTACACATTTCTTGGTTGCCCATAAATGACAAAAGAAACACACTAGTAATGAGTGATAAATTAACACCTTGCCTAAGGTAATTTTCCTATGTTTTGTCTGAGCATAATAGGATTTGCTGTTTACTTAAGAAAAACTGTCTTTCCAAATTCATTCCTACCTATTTCAGCATAAAGGTAGACATGTGATTATACTCATACATACCCACAATTTTCATTATATATATGCATATATTTTTCAAATAAAAGAGCAGTTAAACTGTTTTACAACCACATTTTGATGGAGTAGAATTCAGGTCTGTGGAAGGTGACAAGTAGTTTTAAAATGCAGGTTTGTAAGTCCAGGTTCATTCCAAAGCTGGATACACCACTATCCAGTGGCATGTCTTGTCTTAATACTTCGAGGACAAAATTAAAGCCAGTTTTAACACTAAGTGGAAGCAACCTGCCTCACCACAAGGATGCTAGTTAAAATTTGTGTAGCAACAATCCTCCACTGCCCATCAGCTCCTCACCAAGAGTTAAGTTTTCCAACTGCCATAACTGGCAGGAAAGGAGAATCTCAAGACAAGGAATCCTGCTGTGCTTGCTTGCACAAATCAAGTGCAAAAATCATGTGGATGTCTGCGAGGGCATAAGACCACTCCAACTTCACTTATCCAAGCAGATAATTAAACCCAGGAGTAACCACTTTGGTGAACCAAGTGAAAAAGAAACCACCTCCAAGGCAGAGTTTACAGATGTTTGAAGCTTCAGGGTGACAAAGCTGCAGTTGTCACCTATGTCTTCCACACCAACAGGTGGAACTTTCTGCCACAGCTGAATGGCACATGAAGACATGAATGCAAATATAGTCACATACTGCAGGCAGGCAAGCTGACCCAGAAGCAAGAGAAAGGCTTAGCACAATACAGTGCTTGACTACTACTCTCTAGATGTGGCCAAACAACTCCTCATCTTGCAAACAGTTCACCCATCAAATCCCTCTCTCTTTCCACTTTAGAAAGAAGGATGTCACGGGGAACTACATTAACAGCCTTAGAGAAGTCCAGATAGATGACATTCACCGTCCTTCCCTTGTCCACTGACATAGTCACTCCATTACAGAAGACCATCAGGTTGGTCAAGCAGGAGTTGCCCTTCATGAAGTCATGCTGTCTCAAATCCTGCCCTACTGTGCCTTAGTGTAGCATCTAGGATGACCTGTTCCATGATTTTCCCAGACATAGGAGATGAGGTTGACAGGTCAGTAGTTCCTAGGGTCCTCCTTTTGACCACTTCTAAAAATGGGTGCAATGTTTGCCCTTTCTCAGTCATCAGGGACTTTGACTGCTAGGACTTCTCAAATACTATATGAAGTGTCCTGGCAACTACATTAACCAATTCACTCAGAACTCTGAGATTCTTCTCCTCAGGCCCCAAAGACATGGATGTTCAGGTTCTTTGGGTGGTCATAAATCTGATCATCTCTTACAGCAGGAGTGACTTTGCTCCTGCCTTCAGGTCCATCCACTCAAGAGGTGTGGGAAGAAGTCTTGCCAATGAAGACTGATTTTAAAAAAAGCTTTTCAAGTACCTCAGCCTTCTCTTCAACCACTGTTGCCAGTTTGCCAGACGTGTTCATTGGTGAGGCAAGGAGTAAGCTTTCTGCAACCTTCCTTTTCTGGCTGACATACTTGTAGAAGCCTGTTGTGTCCCTTGTCCAGTTCAGCTCCAGCCTTCCTAAATGCATCACTACACAATTGAACAATGTTCCTATACTCTTCCCAGGATACCTGTTCCTGCTTCCAGTTTCTGCGCATTATCTTCTTGTCCTCTATTTTGAGCAGAAAGTCTTGACTCAGCCACACTGGTCTCCTTCCTTCCCTGATTTCTTACATATGGGGATGGAAAGCTCTTGTGCCTAGATAAAGCATCTTCCAGACCTTAACACCAGACCATTGCCTCTCTTCCCAATGAAATTACAGGTTTTTTTCACACAGCAGGGAGAACCAGTGATCACCTTATATAAGCAGCTGCCTGATACTTCTGGGATAATTGCTTAGAAAGTGTAATGTAAGGACTTGGCATCTTCCCACCAGGAACAGATCAAAAACTCATCCTGCTGAAGCCAGCATCTCTTCACTACATGACCCTTTAATTTGGAACACGGTTTTTAAAAGCTCATAAATAAAAAAACAGAGCAGTTAAAACAAACAACAAAACAACAACAATAAAACCCAACTGACAAAAACAAAACAACCCAAAATCTAACAAACCAAAACAAATGAGAGCAAAAATCCCACTAAACTTTTGTTTCAGAACTCACAGCTGAACAGGAAAATTTTGCTTTGGCTAAGTTTCACATGGAAATATCCTCTCAGAAAACAGGTAAGGAAAAGGGCAGCTAACAGACTTTCCTGCTTAGGACTGATTTAGCTACAACACATCAGCAAGTATATAGATTCAATTTTTATTGGAGGGCTTTTTAATTAATCAGGAAAAACCTTTTTTTTTTACCCTGCAAGACACTGTTCTGCATTTTATCAAGAAGAGACTTCATCTCTCAAAGTTCAGTTTCTGGTACTATAAGGGAAGAATTGTGCGACCAGCCTGAGAAACACTGCTCTACTAACTATATATAGATTGTCTTGGAGATGGTCCAACTTGCAAAGTCCTCAGCAGCTTCTTCACAGAGCAAGCAAGCAAAGGAGCAAGCAGTTCTCAGGATTAATGTTAAACAAAGGCTTAGCTGTCCTGGTCAGTTTTACAGATGGCACCACTTAAAAGCCTGAAATAAGCAGTACATCTTAGCACTAACTCACTCAGCTATGCAGCTCTATTCCTCCTGGGTTGAGTTTTCAATATACACTAAATAGTGGAGCCAAGAAAGAGACTAAACAATTTTCAGAGGCTTAGAGAACACTAAGTTTTCACCACCTACTGCAAAAATTCAGCTGGGCTGGTAGTTGCAAGGGGCTGGTGCAATTTTGTCTGGTTCAGATGTTCAGCATGTGTTCCTACAGGCAAGATTATCTTGTTTCATTGGGACTGACTAGACATGGCAGCTTTACCAGATCTAGAATCATTCCTAGTTTGCCACCACAGATGACAGTACACAGGGCCCATCGTCTGGAAACTAACTCAGTGGAGTGCAAATTTCCCAATACAGACAAGACATTCTAGTCCCTAATGAAAGGATAAATAATAAATCAATCCTACTGAAACCAACAGGACTATCTTGAGACATACCTAACCAGAATCTGTATGAGATTCTGATTACTCCACAATTTAGTAACAATATGTTTTGTCTTCCATTTGGTTCTTAGATATAGTTCCATTGCTTGTCATAAAAGTAGAAAAAAAGAAAGATTTAAAACAATACTGACTGCTGCCTTAGAGGTTCTAATGTGGGTTTTGGTGTTTGGTTTTGTGCTTGTTGGTTTGGGTTTTTCTGTTGAGATTTTGGGTTGTTTTTCTTTTGAGACCTCAATATACCTAACTGAAGGCAATTAGCACCCACTCCAGGATACTGTAATTGGCATCTGACCCAGGAAACAAAATTGTAGCTCTCCTGCATAAGTATCTCAGAAATTTTGTGGTAGCTGAAAGATGTTTCTAACTGTACTTGCATACAAAAATCTCTACCTCAGCTTTCATTCTTCTGTTTTTATTCAGAGGTCTGACATGAATTAGACAAAAAAGTATCTACCTTTAGCTTACAAAAAAACAACCCACCAAACAAAACTCCCAGACAGACACAGGCAGCTTTCATTTAAAATTACCAGAGCCATTAAAATTCTACAGCCAGCACTCACGTACTTTCACTTCAGTTTGAAAGAGATGAATGCCTGACAACCAAAGTGGGTAGTGTAATGTATTAGACAAAAAGATATCTGCTTAAAATGTGCAAGTCAACCTCCCTGATTATATTTTTAGAGTCTGACTGTCCACTATTCATACTTCAAGAGCATTTTACTTTTTTTTTTCCTTAGACTGGAAATCACATGCACTATAAGCAATATTTCTTCTCTGTCTGAAAAATACCAAGAGACAGCATCCTACAAGATGCATTATTTAAGACTGAACTAAAACAGAAGAATGGAAAGTATGTCATGACAACTTTGCAAAACTAGTATCATTTAAAAGAAAATAATGTGAGGCATAGAAAAGCCAGAAGTGGTAGTAGTTAAGGAGGGAAGCAGCTTATAATAAGAGACATCCTAATTTGATACAAGGTACCTAATTTGTGAGCTGGTTTTACTAACCTTTCCCCCAAAATCACATCAAGAGCTGGTTTTACTAACCTTTCCCCCAAAATCACATCAAGAAAGAGAGACAAACTAACAGATACTGCTGATTTTAACAGATAGCTACCACACTTGCTTCAAAGCACAAACAGCACAGAATGCAAAACTGAAGATCTTTGCAGGCTTGGTACCATTTGAATTTGAAATTTTAGTTGCATTTAAACACTCATTAAAAGTCATTGAAAATTTCAAAGTACAGAGGAAGCAAATTTTTGCACATACCTGTGACTGAGGTTCCTAAAATTCGTATTTGAAATCCAAAATGAGTTTTTATTTAAAATTTAGCCTCATTAATCAACATTCACAAATGCAACCATAAAGGTACTTCTAAAGAAATGCTGAAAGCAAGAGATCTGAATAGGAAAATCAATGAAGTTTGACACTTCTTTAGGACTTAAACCAACTTTTCTTCGCAACTGGCAGTCTTACTTGCTTGTCCCAGGTGGTGTTTTGTCACAACACACTGTTACTAGAAATGCTGTTGGAATGTTAACAGACTGTGGATGTGGTCTCCCTCTGACACCTGAACTTGCACACTTAGTGGGTCAAAGCACTGTTTGCCTGAGCAGTCATGCTCATGTGGTCATCAACATAGGCTCAGTCAAGCCAATGTTAAAAAAAAACGACCAAACCCACAAAAAACAACAGGCAATGTTTGAAAGTATTTTTCTCCATGTAATTTCTGCTAACTTTGCTTAATTTTTGGCATAAAAACTAGTGTACTCTAAATGGAAAAAAAATTCTCCTTCAACAGCATTTGCACATGAAAGCATCAGACCTGCAGGACATTTTTCTTGCCTGAACAGGAAACCTGCATGTTTTAATTTTATGTTAATTTTCTGAATACGACAGGTGTTCTTCAAGGAATACTGAAAAAAGCATCCCCTCTCCTACAGCAATGTATTTAATTATGCAAGTAGACAAACAAAGGATCCCTTTAGTGATTAGGGACTACAGTCAGCTAGTCAATGAGTTCTAACACTGGGTGGTAACTCATGGCAACAGGGGAGACAGAGAAGACAGCAGGCTAGATACAAACAGCAGTCCATCTTGCTATTCAGGATCAGATGAAACAGCACAGCAGAGAGAGAAAAACTAAAACAAAACAAAAAACCCCACTAGAACAGTAATGAACCTGCCAGAAAGCATAATTGGACTGCTGTAATGAAAGGTTTGCATTGTAAAGCTTACATTTCCCCCACAACCATTGTATTTTTCCTTTTACTTTATGCCTTGAATTTTTAAGGACTGTTTCAGTTACTACTTTTTTCTCTGTTTTTTTCCCCCTCCAGTTTTCAGCTCTGAATCTTCTTTTCTTGTTAATCACTCTTAAAAACACATTAGTGGGGAAAAAAATAAAGGTGAACATTATCCTTACCGACTGCACGATTGACCGGGCATCCTCCTCACTGCAACAATATGGGCTGCCACTCACCAGAACATTTGTGCTGCAATAGAAATTAAACATTAAAAATACGTTTTATTTATCAGTTTGGAAAAAAAAACCACCAACATATTCACATAGAGAGTTCAGAAATGTGCATCTGCAAGAAATGAGTAAGTCCAAACCACGAAGTAGCCAGAAAAGCTGGAAGGAAGCAGATGTATGGATGGCTATCTTTTGTTTCTTCAGGGTTTAGAGGCTTTTTAAACAATGTATTCTACATTAATGCAAGCCATGCTCATACTTGGTGCTTCTGGAAGCTCACTCAGGTACAGTTCAGAGGATCGCAGTTGAGAAACTAAATCCCTTCCTAAAGAGGGGATCAGAAGAGATAAACTGGTACTACTTAGGGAGTTCAAGAACACCTACATGGCTAGCACAGATGGTGTCTCTTATGTCTTTAAGGATGGACAGACTCTGTGGTGGCCACCTTTGATTTGTAGTAACCTGCCTGCAGCATCTAACAAGGAGGAGGAAAAACACAGGTGAAAATTCTGCTCCTACATAAAGCAGCATATCCCTGCACTACTTCCAGAGAGCAGACAAACTCTGGGATGAAATACTTTGCAGAAATCTTTCTACACAAATATATATCCTTCCACACCAAAAGTGATTTTGGTCATGAGTTTTAAAGATCACATACAGCAAACAAGAGATTCGATTTATCAAAGCAAAACTCAAAATTTCAGTATTTTTTTCATTTCATCAACACAAAGCTCAAAATACCTCCAAAATTATCAAGACCAAAATTGCCAGGCTGAAGTAGAACTATCAACTTGTCCAACTGCTAAGGTGTTCAATCATCTCCAAGACAGAATGTCACATTTTTCAAAAAAATTAGAAAGTGACAGTGATTATTTGAGCACAGCTTTCCCCACAGCCTTTAGTCTCTGGTTTAGCTAACAGCAACCTACAGCCCTTGGAAAGCACTAAGTATAGATATCTGCCTGCTCTTCAGGGCCTCTGGTGCAAGTACTGCCAATGTAAACCAAATCAGAATGCTTTAAAAAGTCCAGTTTAATTTAGATGAGGACAAAGGCTAGTAAAGATCAGTAATTTGGTTCTCATTCTAGAGAGCAACTAAAAATTATGTAAAGCTAAGATACAACAGAATTTTGTAACAGAGCAATACAGCATTGAAGGATGGCATAACAGTGACATGTGCATAGGATACGATGATTCTCCCAAAATGACCCTGAACAGACACTCTGGGACCATTTCTCCAAAGCTGAACTAATCTAGGTCACTTTTATGTAATCAATATATTTTTGGAACCACTTGTCAGTAAACCATCATCATAAAGCTGCAATTAGGCATTCATAGTCTATTATCAACTAATCATCAATCAAAGCCATAACTATTCCCGTCATTTCCAAGTAAAATAATCTAAGCAGTTCATGCACAGCTGCCACATGCTGAATGCCATTAGTACAGCACGATACAAAGAGGAAAAGATGTGACTGCACACTTACCACTTAATATCACCTCCATCAGCTTTTTTGTGAAGTAAAGCTTTCCAGCATTCATGGGTAGATCTAATAATTTCAAGAGCAAAATCCTAGTTCACATCAAGGAAAAAAGTTTTATGAATTAATAACAAAAAAAAAGGAAAGCCACAGAACTAGAGTACTGAAACATACTGCTTCATGTGTTGTTTTAAGGGGCCTCCTTTGAGGCCTCATTAGATTTCTGGAAAATGTGACACCTCTTTTACAAAGAGAAAGAGAGTTCACTATCTATCAAGTACACTGGCAATGCATTCAGGACTTTCAGTTCACAGCCAGAAAACATGATGACTGCACGCAAAAATATGGCATATGGACCAGATGCTTAAACAGACAACTATAGCTGTAGAAAACTGTACCAGGTCCTGAATGGGACAAAATGTGTGAGCTAGGACTCTTCTGTTGCACATGCACATCAGCATCACAGTTCAGTTTTCCCTTGTAGTGGCAAAAGTTGCATTTACTTCATTAATTACACAATCATACATTATAAGCATTTGCAATAATATTAACATGTTGGTTGTTCACCAAATCCTGTTTGTTGAAAACAAAAGTAATACTGAGGGCAGAGTAGGGGGCAAAGAAGCTTCAAAACAATAATGTAAAACAAGCTCTCAGTGTCCAGATGATGATATCTAGACTGGCTTGCAAAAAGCTGCCAACAGAACATTCACATTTCCTAACAAGGAGTGACTTGGCCAAATGCCACTGGAACATTATGATCTTCACCAGAGCTGCTGGAGCACAGCCATGGTTGCCTCACTGAATCCTGGGTCTCTAGAAATGTTTAAGAGTTATCCAAGTGCTCCAAACCTTGGGGCATCTCATGCCTCAAGCCTCAACTCCAGTGGCCTGACACTGTTAAACTGTTGCGGCAGAGCAACACCCAGCTTTACAGAGCGGGAAAATCTGAGAGCAGTTCCTGGGAGGACAGGGGAGAGATCAGGTTACCAAGCCTTGCAACTCTACATTTGATTGATTTAAAAGTCAGCTTCAGTGCAGAGGGGAGCAGGGCATCTCTTTAACAAGACAAAACATGTCAAGTTGCCTGTGGTGCTTAAAAGGCTTTTTATAACTTTGATAGCACACAGCAAGACTGAACTAAATGACATACGGACATCATTCATTAGGAGTCTGCAATTCTTTGCCAAAAACAGCCTGCAGAGAGTGTGCAAAGGATTTTTACTCAAATCACACTCAATTTCCTCTGGAAAAATCCAGGATTTTCCTCAGCAAGGTCCACTCTCCTTTCAAACACTGTCCATTTTTACTGCAAACAGTTCCAAAAGCCATTAAATCTTTTTTCCCCCCCAAAAAAAAGGAAAAATATTTTTCAGCCTTGAAGCCAAAATCAGTTGAAATATTTTTATATAGAATTGCCAGAAAAGAGTATACCTTCAGCAAATACCAAGTATCAGAAAATCTGTAACCCCTTCTCTGCTTAAAATGCACAGTCTTAAGAAACACCAAAAAAAAATTAAAACCAGGAAAATGTATTGATCAGGATTGAAAAGGAAAAGACTATCTGGGTTTCAGTCTCCTTCTGCCAGAGTGAAAATGTTGTGAGGAAACCCTTCAAACATGCAAGTGAGTCTTGTAAGGATTAGGACTGCACGTTCTTTTGTAGACTTCCTTTAATAACCTATGCATCTCCCTGAATAAAATCGAAGTCAACAAATGTTTATTCCTAGTCAATTGTACTTAAAGAAAACCTACTTTTATTAAAGCACTCCCTGCACAATTAAAAAACAAAACAAGGATGTATCCAAGGTGCCACACAATAGAACAGTGCATCTCTAATTTTGAATTATCTTTACCTTGTCTTTAAATTCTCCATTGAAAGCAAAATGATTTTCTGGTTTACCATCAGGAACTTTATATAATTGGAACCAGTCAACTGTAGCCTCAAGGTAACCAGGTTTGTGCTTCTTGACATCATCAATATCTGCAGGTTAAAAAGGGAATAAATAAAAAGACTGGTCATTTTTACTTACAATTTCTCTTTAAAGTCTCATAAGAGATCTGCAAGCAGCCTGATTTCACTGAGCACTTCCAAAATCTTTGGGGAGCTTCACTTTATTACATTAGCTGATTATAGTTGGTGTCTTATGATTTCACAGCCATACTAAACAGGTAAACCTGTTGCCTCCTGCCCTTCATTAATGAAGACCCAAAGGGACAATGAATAAAAGGACCATATTTGTGACAGAAACTTCATATTTATAGGCTTTCATCTCAGTAGGCACCTCTAGCAATACTGAGATTATTCAGCAAGGTGATTTTTTTTTCCCCCACAACTGCAAGGCCTACAGACATTTTTTGTTAATGGAAGAATAACTAGTAAACCCAATTTCAACACACAGATTTTTAAACCAGCACCTCAAAACAAAATACAAGCTTGACTCCTCAAAACTGTATTAGAGGCATCCCTTTGCTCACATTACTTCTAAATTCAGCCCTCAGGTACAAGACAGATACAAGCCAGGAGCACTAAACACTAGCTCTCCTAATAACCTGATGATACATACACACACTCAAAACAATGAGCCAATGCTACCTTTCCTTTCATAATCCTGCCATGCAAAGACTCAACAAGACACAGAGGAATGTATGCTATTTGCAGTGCACCCTTGGGAACACTGCCACAGTGGGTACAGAAAGACTTAAACACTTACACTATAATTCTGCTTGAGGGCTGTACTGCTATGGCAAAGTCATATCTCATGATCTTAAAAGCTTACTTCTGCTCTGCATGCCAAACTTCACTGGGTTGTCCCCATGAGACTATCATTAGACTCCTGTCAATTGCAGCGAGGCAGTCCCTATCATCCCCTTGGCAAACTAACTCTCTGGAAATACGTTCACATGGAAAATCCTTCGATACAGTTTTAATTTAAGGTTTTGTCCTTTCTGAAAGCCAAATAATTTTTGTAGCTGGTGTAATCCTTCTCTTTCCATCTATTTGCCTCCTACAGTCACTTCTGGTGGAAATAGGAACTGACTTTTTATTGCTGTGGTCTTCCATCTATTTCATAATCTTACTCTATCCAGGCCACCTTCCATAGTATTAGTTCCTTTCTCTAGTGTTTCGCAAGTCACTTGGCTCATTTCTCCCATTCTGACTCCTTCCTACTCCCTCTCCACACTCCTTGGCTACTTCATTCTCCTCTCCCACAGATACGCCACACACACTGGCATATCCTGATTGACACTGAAAACCCATCTGGAAATCAGGGTTGCTTAGTCCACGGAACTGACTTCTGGTCATGTGCTTTCCATCCTGAAGTGCCTAAGTGTCTTTTAAAAAGTCAGTATGTGAACTTGTTCGAAGTCTTGTGCTACAGATCATTCAGTTCTCTGTAGACCATCAATAAGATGACATGAGAACAGAATTGTGAAATGAAACCTACGGGAGATGATATTGAGTGTTCATGAGCATCTGACAGACACCACTCCCAAATTCCACTGGATCACACACTACCCAAAGAACAAAACATAAAACTTTGAAGAACCCTAGGTATCTTTTTTTCCTTCTACATGTACCTGACAGAGCTACGTATTTCAGGACTTGGAGTAAAACACATTTTGAACTTTGACACTGGCCATCTGCCTGTAGATTAGGGAGTTTCACTGGCACAATCCCAGAGCAAAGCAAGGGCATGTAAGGCTGTGCTAAAGGCAGGTTCCTCAGCTGGAACACATGTTTAAGACCACAAGAAGCCTTTCACTTAAGTGAGTGAATTGAGACTAACCAAGAGAAATTCTTTATAAAAGGGTGGGGTATTGATTGGAGGAAGGCTGCATCATTTGGGCACTAACAAAACTGCAGCTCCCATTCAAAAGGATTTCCAGGCTCCAGTCTATCCTACTGTTCTCTCCAATCAAAGGAGCATCTCTCCTCTCATCTTGAGCTCCTGTCATATCCTTGTGTGAGGTCTGACCTCACAATTTCTAGTATTTGTTGAAAAGACAGTATCTTCTCAAGTCTGTAGAGCAATTTCCTTGGCTCCTAGCAGTGGATGAACTCCAGATTTGTATCTCCAGACACAACACTTTTTTATGGTTCCTGGTCCAAACTTAACTTCTAATTCTGTCCCTCAAATCCTCCTGCTTGCCTCTTACTTCCACAACACCTGCCCATCAAAAGTGCTTTACTATTTACTAACTTGGCTTCACTTGTCTACTAACCTTCCTCACCTGCTGTTCCTTATTTATAGTCATAAGTTGTATTTCTTTAGATGACTCAAATATAAGACTAGGGGTAGGTTTTCATTACCTGCTTAAGACAGGCATGAACATCAATCATCTCTCTGGATTTCACACTCTGGAAAACAGATTGCCTAGGTAAAATGACGACATAGAATCAGGCTACATCTTTGTATGGCCCCTGAAGTACCAGAGGCTGTATGTTTGGGTTTTGAGGACTTTAGGAGAGCCAGTGCTTGCTTTTGTTTTCTTAGTTGCTTGCAAGTTATTCTGTCATGCCCACACCTTCCCTCACTATACTTTATTATGAAGGACAGCTACTGAGCACCAAACAGAGCTTAAATGACTTCAGAAAAAGAATTTAAAAATTAAAAAAACAAAACAGAAACCCACTCCACAAAACCCCACAGACTTATATGCCTTTTGTGCAGTTGACACTGTTAGATGCCTTTCTTCCCCTGACTGCTTACCTTACCTTAGAGCTACATACTCACACTGATGTCAAAAGGGGCTGAGCAAGTACAGTAGTAGTAACCCAGTGCCTGGCCTAATGTGATTTCACCTCTGCAAGCACACTCTGCTCAGAGTGACAGAGCAGAAAAGTCAAGTTCTTGCAGGTAAACTGTCAGCATGTAAGCACTGAACTCTAGGTAGTCATTTCTTTATACTAGCAACATACAACCACAGGCCCCATTTTTCTAGACAACGAAGTTAAGCATGAGGGGTTAAAAAGAAATAGCTAATCACATTAAGGGTTGCAGTTTAGTCTCTATAAGGAAACTCTCTATAGATGTTGGCACAGACAACTGCTGCTAGTTCTCTTTGAAGGGAATGAGCCAATGCAAATGCAGATCCCAATTCTATCTGGCTTTACAAAAAAGAGCAACAAAAGCATTTGCACAAAACTACCATTTTTAGTACAACAGATGCTGCTTCTTGCAAAGAAAGCTAAAACAACATGCTTCCAGAAGGCTTTTTAAACAAGGTCTGTGGGAAGAGAGGACATATGTTTTTAATAACATCTTATAAACATTTACAGGAAGCAGAAGCTCATTCCATATAAAGGCATTTGTTGTATTTTGTGCAGCATGGTGTGAGGGAATAGGAGGGGAGCCTCAGTACAGATAATTAATTTTTTTTATATTGAATGTTTACAAAAATCCACAATAAAGGTTTTCAGTGCCTCTGCTGCTTCTCTGCTTATAAATACACTCACATGCAAGGGTCTATAACAATATATGATGGCACAATTTATGCAATATGCTTTGTTATTGCCATTTAGGTTTTGATCACTTAATTCTTAATGCTGATCCTGATCTGTGCAGCAGAAAAGAAGCACATCAACATAGCACAATTAAGTATATCAGTGCCAGCAAACAGTAATGCAACAAAGGCAGCAGACATCACCAACTCCTATTGAACATACCCTGGTATCTTTCCAAGTGAGCAATAGCAAAAAATGGCTGCTAAGTTCGAGGGTAGCAAATTACATCAAAATGCCATCCAGCAAAAATGATTTGTCCAATTTGCTCAGGTAAGGTAAGATGACCTTTTGAGAGTCAGACCTTTTATAAGCTACTTCAGACTTCTTGCTTCAACTGCTAGACATTTTCAAAACCTCTCATCCAACATAAAGATGCCATATAGACCAAATTACAGCATGAAAATACCACTTGTCCTTTCTGAGCCCAACCTTGTAAAGCACATCAGATAAGTATGTGAATTCCAGTATATTAAATTAAATCCAAACAATGAGATAAACAGACAAGCAGTCTTCCCACTCCAGGAATCCAAGAATCTGATGTTTCTCCTGGCCAGTGTTTTACAAAAAAGTCCCAAACAAAAACAAACAAACAAAACAAAACAAAACAAAAAAAAAGAAACAACAAACCACAAATATAGAAATCAACCAAATAAAAAGTAATGACAACAAAAAACCCCAAAACACACACCCAAGCTCTAACACACCATCAAGATTTAAGTGCTTCAGTGTAACAGGAGCTTTTAGGCCCTTTCCCAGGCCTGTTTGGTCTGAAGTTATTTTGCTGGTCTGCTCATGGCTATCTGCCTAGCAACAGTCTGAGCTGGAAGACAGATTGGTTTTCAGGTAGCCAAAAGGACAAGTCTTCCTGACACAGATAGACATGAAAATGTCCAGTTTCAGTCTAAAATAAGCTTATATAGATACCTGCCTCTAACTAGCACTTCGTATTTGAAGCAAGGTTGTCCCCACACCCACTAGTATTAAGTGCTATAATTTCCAATAAATTACCCTTCAAAGTCAGTCCAAAAAGGCACTAAGATCCTGCTACTCAACTGCTAAGACAGCTCCCACTTGAATAGGTGCTAAGCATTGTTTATCATCTCCAACTATCATCACTATGAGAGTTCCTCACTGCTCTGTGTGAAAAGAGAGAGTTCTAAGCAGGGTTTCCAATTTAAACCAGTATTTATCAATAAATGCCTGCAGGACACCATACAGTGGAGTGCTATGAATAAACAATGAGAACTGCTCAGAACTTGAGACTGCTCAGGTTTAAATTCTGTGAAGTCTCAGAAAAATCAATTGCCATTAGGAGAACGATCACAATCCCAGAAGGAGAATATACAGAGTACCTGGGGTGCGCTTAAAGCAGCAAGAGGTGTTAACACACTGCGTGGGCTCAGGATGGGGTTTGCAAGTAATCACCACTCCGGTGTCTCAGAATTATCTTTTCCAAATGTTCACTGGGGGCTGTGCACATACTGAGCTGAAAGCAAATGTGATGATTCTCAGTCCAATTTGAAACGATACAAAAATGACTGGACAGACTTAGAAGGCAACACTTAGCTTCATCTTTCCCTAGGAGGCCACCAGCATAACACAGCAGCATGTCAATTACTGAGGGAGATATCAGTTTATCTGTAGCTGCTATCCCTTTATGCTGAAATAATTAACATCTTTGGGAAGGGGGTAAATGCAGATATAAAAGGACATATTTTACTGCCTACTTTAACAGATTTGTTTCTTTTTAGACTGAAAAAGGAATGCTGTTAAAACACTGCAAGTCAGTCATGTTTTGTGAAAGCAGATGGGGTTTTTTTTTTTTTCCTTTTCCCGCCTTTTTCTTTTGTAAATCCTGGCCAGCAGCTCCAATCGAAAAGGGAAATAGAATTAAACTGAATAAATATTTCTGCACTTCTCTGATCCTCAGAAGGACAGTTTTCTTCATGAAGAAACTGTCTGATAAGAAGGATGTGAACAGGAATCTACTGCAGACACTGGTTTCTCATCCCACCCCTCCTCCTTTTTACTTTTTTCAAACTAGACTAAAACTTTTATTTCCTTGACAAAAGCTGTAACAACTGACACAAATCAGTCACTGAAAAACAAACAAAACATAGGGCTTTCATACTGAGCTATTTAATCTAGTAGCATTAATTGAGTTTTTCCCCCATTTGATAGGCTACTTTTTAAATTGTCATGTCCAGTTTATTCATTAAACTCTCTCAAAAACTGCCATAGGATAAAAGGTAAATTAAACAGAACAGTGTCAAGAAATGAAGTGCTTATTTGTCTTTTAGCTACTGACAGATCACATTTCACTGCACATTCTAAATTGGTTTAAACTGATGCTAACATGAACAGCAAACTACTACTATTTCCTTGAGATGAACATCTTAACCTGTAACTGTCAAAGACGTTAGAGTGTCATAAACACAAATCCGATACTATGTATGATTTTTGGTCTCATAACAATCACTGTCTTTTAGGCAAACTTCCTCCCTTAATTCCTGCGACTCCCAACAATCTTACATTTGTGGAAGTGCACCTCCATTTAACCAGAAAAAAGCTGCACTTTACCTGTGCTAGAAAAACCTAACTCCCTGCAGTTTTAACATATCTGGATCATCTTCCCATTGAAGAGTCTGTAATCAGAATTCCACCTTGTGCTGTTCCAGATTGACACATTTGCTACAGAAATTCGACTTGGATACCAGAAGCATGGCGACAAGGGGAACAAGTCTGGACAGAGTTATTTCCCCCTCCACAGTTAGTCACTGCCAAGGCTGTATTAGCAGTTGAGTTTGCAAATTTTCAAGCTAAAAGGCAAAATCTAGTCGTTTGTATTAGGCAACAAATTCTGGAAGTAATCCAGCTCTAAGTGACAAAACTACTGCAATTGTACAGCCCTTTTCAGAATGGAACACGATCCTTGCAAGTATAAAAGCAACAAACAGGGAAAACAATGGTAAGCTACAGCATCTGAGTGGGTAAATATGCACAATTACGTAGGAGGTAAGCCTGTAAGTTTAAGAGGTCACTTTCTAAGGCAGTTGTTTCAGAAGTCTAGGCTTTACAGCGTGAAAATCAAAGAGAACTGTTCAAAAGCTTAGTGTGAAAGCACAGGTGCCCTCCCTGATTTAAACACTAGAACAAAGTCTTGCCTTTCTGTTGTCTGCCTAAACTTAGGTATCATTCTACTGTGCAAGTAGCTATTATAGCTTGCGTTATGAAAGATGAAAGTACTTGCCATGGATTTTCTGAGCATCTGGATCATCCACACCAATAGCAATTATCTTCCAATCTGTCTCTCCTTCATCAACAAGACCTAGAACACCCAAGACCTTCACCTGAACAATCTCACCAGAGGAACGAATCTGAAATAGAAGATAATGTCTCAAAGATTTGGAAAACACCACAGAACATTTTCCTTTTACTTCACAGACAAAATAATTCAACTTTTTTGAACAGCAGCTAACAGAATTGCAAGGCAGATCTATAAACCCAGCAAACATCTATTTAATGCTACCAGCCTCTTCCGCACCACTGCTATTCAACCACCCTCAATTTTCCAGTCAGCATTTAAATAGATGACAAGCAGGAGAATTTTTTCTCCTTCTCTACCCTACTTGCCCCCAATACCTTCTTTATCTTCACCCCAACCTGCAAGTCAAAGCTATCTCCTTTTTTCACTCAATCCTGCCTTTTAGCTCTCTCTCACCTTTTAGTCTTAATTATTTCTTGCTGTTCTTTCTTCTGGACTCCAATACAAACATATAAACACATCCCTCTTCCCCAGAAATATCACAACTTTTTTCTACCTTTTTTTGGGAAACTTCTCCTCTTGTTACAACTTTCTGGATCCCTTAAAATTCAGGTTTAGTTTCCATTCCTCAAATGAAGCCACCTTTGCTGAGGTCACTAACTGAATTTCCCCTTGCCTAAAATATCCTAAGAGGGCTCTCTTCCCAACTCATTCATTTCATAACCCTATCTTTGACACCACCAGTGCCTGCTCTATTCTCTGCTGCCTCCAGTTATGTAGAATTCTTTCAACAACCTGAGCCTTTCCCTTTACTTAAGGCATTTCCTGCACCTTATTTTTTTGTTCCATCCACTCTGTATCTTGTGATTTTGCAACAGCTTCCTGTCCTCTCCTCTCAAGAGGAATTTACTTCTGTTGCACCCACGATAAAACTCAAACCCATCTCTTTTGTGGGTCTGGTCTTGTAATTTTATGTGCATAATGCTGCCCTATCTCTTTCAGGCAACTATTCCTAGCTCTAGTATTGCTAACAGGGGAAAAAGAATGATCTTTTCCTTTACCCAGAATCTTAACCTCCATCACCCAAAACTCCTTGTCCAGCCACAGAACTTCAGAGTCACATTCTCTTATTTTTCCTTTTATCCAGTACACATTTTACCAATTCATGCTCTTTTTCTCCTTTTCAGTTGTCCCCATTTCCTTACCTATTCCCTCCTCAGATCCTCTATTCATACTTCAGACAGTCCTGAAACTATATCTTTTCTTGTTTTCCATCTGCTCTTCTCCTTCAAAAGTTATCAAACTGCTAAATTAATATCAGTCAATTAATAATCACAAAGACAAACCTTTGAACCTATTTCACAAACATCAATAGGATCATTATCCCCACCACATCCTGTAATGTTATCTTTGTGATTTGGATCTTCCCAGGTCTGTCAAAGGAAAAGAGAATTATCAGTTACCAGCTGATCTGCAATTGCATTTTGCCTAACTACTACGATTAATAAAAATATCAGCTTTCTGAGGACAGGCTTACTCAATTGGAAAAGTAAAAACAGACAAAGAGCCAACAAACTGACATTGAGTAACTCATCTTCATACCCAGGACAAGTTAATATGAAGATTACTGAGGCCACACTAACAAAAATGTTAACAGCCTCTGTGACTCAATACATGCACTTCACCAAACTGCCATGATTAAGGCATCAGAGGACCCTAAATACATGGGGTTTTGGTTACAAGTGGCTGTGGGAGTAAACTAGAACATCCTGAAATTATGTTGTTGTTATACTTTTTGAATACCATGGCACTAACATAAGTTCCTTTCAAAAACATCTAGTCTTTGAGCTAACCAAGCTCCTACATATGTATATGACAGCAGCCAATTAGCTTTTGTAAGTTTTTAGATTTACACATGAAGTATTTCTGACTATTTAGAGATATGCACATTCCCAACAACAGCCAACAGCTTAAGACCAAAGAAGCTTCTCTCCAGGACACAAGTTCAAATCCCTGCCTTGAGTTCTGTACAAGCAAGGAAACATAGGTAAGTCACACTGACTTAAAACAAATGCTGGTCTGGTAACTATCTTCACTAGCAACTGATTGTCATGTTTAGAAGTTTTCCTGGTCAGAATTTTGAGGCAAATAAAGTTGTTTTGGAAAGGTTAGAAAACTTTTTTCCCCCCAAGGAGCTATACTGTTTGCTTCTGCTGCCCATGGTAAGCCTCTACCTCAAACCTGTTCTTGAAAATCTGTCCTTTGCAGGCAAATCACCAACAATCAAAAGCTCAGGTGTTTAGGTAGCAGAACCATCATTAAAAAAATTGCTCAAGTCAAGAGAAAATTTCAACTCAAAACTTCCAAAGTAATTTTTATTTGTTTTATTTATATCACTACTACTATTATGCTACTCAGCTGCACCCCTCCACCTGTAAGTTAGGAGGAAAACTTGCTAGGAATGGTATTGTTCTATGGACAGTATAGGAACTTCTACATTAATGATAGGCCTATTGTCACATCACTCTTCTGTGTGCCACATCACAAAACAGCAGCTACAAAGGTCTGTCTTTAATCCATATACTAGAGTTGAACTTCTGGCAACTGCTGATCCTGATGAAAAGTCCTCTTGTGATAATGAGGACACTGAATTGAATTTTGTTTGTTACCACTGCTAGTGGGAATCTGCAGCATCATCTAGGCTTAGATGATGAAAACTTTAATGATCCAACAGGTATTTTAAAGCTATTACAGAAAATAAAAATGACAATTATCTCTGACTCACAAGTTAACAAAGAGAGCTTAACATTTCTTCTAAGTAAAGCGTCATAGTCCAAAATAACACATTTTGTGTAGGAAAATGTTCAAATGTCTAATTCTGACATTCTACTAAGGCACACATAAATTTCAAGACATTAGAAGGAACTACTGGCTCCCAACTACACCTGCTTGGAAACTCTGTCTACTAAGATTGCTGGCTGGTTAAGAACTTCACTGCTATACTCCAGCACCTGCCTGGTATCTCTTCTTAAGAGATCAACAACTTTCATTGTTTCTGCAGTTAAGTGTAAAGAAAAGAAGTGACAGCATATTCTTCAGGACTAATTTTAGTCCAACATGTTATTCACAGAAATGAAAAAAAGCTTAAAACTTTTCATTATGCTCAAAATTTCAGCCATTAGTTGGTCTTTCTCAAGTTGGTCTCTCTTTCTTCAATGTGTCATGATCAGTAAAGATTCACAGTTCAAATAAAAGTTAACTAAGGCAGTTGAGGTTTAATCTAAAAAGAACAGCCCTGCTGCTCCCTTTTCCTAAATATGTTAAGAAATTCCCATTAAAATCTATGCTGCAATACATGAAAATCCTACATTAGCAGGGTTTTTTTAATGCTTTGTTTAATCAGAAAGAGCTGCTTGACAAAGTATTTGTAAATAGCAGGCTATGCCAGTTTCTAGTTCTGTCACTGCAGCAAGGAGATGCAGACCAAATATTTGACATTTCTTGATCACTTAACTCCTTCCTGAAACACAGCACATATTTACACCCACACTCCAAATTTATAAACACAATAAAATTCAAATATTAAAAAATCCTAATTTGCAAATGTATCAAAGAGAAACATCCCTCCTGGAACTGATTTATATTCAGACAGTACCTAAGATTTACAAGGCAATTTACAGAGAAGACAGAATACTTTCAGCATTATAACAAAAATGTTACCTGTGGGAGGGCACCATAATTCCATATATAACCCTTGTGAGGAAAGATATTTGCCACATATCGAAGCTTGCCTTTCTTTGTGTCTTGTTTAATGGGATTCAATGGCTCCTCAGTGGCAATCTAAGCAGGTCGTGAAAGACAGAGAGAGACAACGGTAAAATGGAAAGCAGCTCATTCTGGGTCTAACCAGTTAGAAAGATCCACCTTGTGGTTTGAGAAGTATTAAAAGTGTGATGGCCTCACTCTAAATCTCAAGGGTCATGCTTAAAAACAGCTTCATAATGTTATGAAGTACGCAAAAATCTAGAAGAGTCATTATCTGTATGGAGACTGTCATGGTTATGCATAAATACTGGAAGGAACTTAGAAGCTCTTGCACTTCAGAGTACAAGTTCAAGACACATGCAAATGGTGGCACAAGTTCTTCTGACAACAGGAGTTTTGACAGCAACAGGTAGAGTGCTCCATCTTCTCACCCTCTGTTCACTTCTCTCCTGTTGCATATATCCCTTCCTCTCCATCACCTCTCAACCTAGAAATGCTATTCAGGGAGCACAAGCTCTTCAGGGCCACCAAAAGCCAGCATCATACAGATTTGGAGTAAGTTAAGGTAGCATCAGATGGCAGCATTCTTATTCCCAAATAAGCACTTCACAGAAGGACTGAACTAATTAAAGCTGAACAGTTTAATTGTCATCATCCTCCCCAAAAATCACTATAACCATCCTTTTGACATCCCACATCATAATCCAATCCACGTTAGCTTGGCTTTTGCTTACAAGCACTCTTCTGAACAGCATCACATTTGCTACAGGTCCAAGTGGTTAGACTGGCTCAGGTGGTACATTGCTTGCATGCATGAACACCACAGCTGTTAGTCTGTAATCATTTTACAACAGTCTTGTTATTTACATAAAGCACCAAAGTCATCCCCTGAAGAATTCAGTTCTTTTGAATCGTGCCAAACTATCCGTAGCATGCATTTATTCCACAAGTGAACCCTCTGAGTTCCATATATTCTTGTTTTCACAACTGATTATACCTGCTTCTCATCATAAGTTAACAGAGAATACTACAAGTACGTCACCTGTGACTTTGACAGAAGCAGAGCTCAGCAATGCTCTTCTTGATCTAAACCAGGACAAAGAGGGGTAACTGGACTAGATAATCTTCTGAGGTAACATCCAGCCCCTGATATTCTACCAATCTGGCAGCATCAGATAGAAGTCTCATGAAAAGCATAGTCAGTAAAATCAAGAGAAGAACAAAAGAAATCCAACACACTGGTAAGCAGGAGACCTGGTATTAGCAATGCAATAGTGGGGAACAGTCATCCTAAAGCAAGATTTAATTCCTTGCAGTCTCCATCCCACAGGAGGGAATCTCAGCACACAGATGCAGACAAGACCTAGTATTAGCACCTCACCAGTCTGGGCTGAAGGACTGTCACAACTGTCATGGTAAATGTAGTTCAAATGATTTTTTCCCACATCAGGGAAAGGAGAAAAACAAATTCTGAAAGAACATGCCAGGAAGGTTCTTTGGTATTACGCTTCGTAACCAAAAAACAGTTCAAACAGAAATTTTCTTGAAAGCATCTGGGAAGCATCCCTATAATTAATACAAATGTTCAGGAAGATAGGACATATCCTGGTGAGATCTGTTGCTTCATGAAATTCAACAAGGCCAAGTGTGAAGTCCTGCACCTGGGTTGGTGCAATCCCAAGCACAACTCCAAACTGGGCGGCAAACGGCTGGAGAGCAGCCCTGAGGAAAAGGACCTGGGGTGATCAGAGGGATGAAGCACTTCTCCTATAAGGACAGGCTATGAGAGTTAGGGCTCCTCAGTCTGGAGAAGAGAAGACTTCAAGGAGATCTCGTAGTAGCCTTCCAGTATCTGAAGGGGACCTAAAGAAAGGCTGGGGAGGGACTATTTACAAGGTCTTGTGATGACAGGATATGGGGTAATGGGTTTAAACTGGAAGAGGGAAGATTCAAACTAGATGTCTGGAAAGGGTTCTTTCCAGTGAGGATGGTGAGATGCTGAAACAGGTTGCCCAGGGAGGTTGTGGATGCTCCCTCCCTGGAAGTGTTCAAGGCCAGAGTGGATGAGGCGTTGAGCAACTTGTTCTAGTGAGAGGTGTCCCTGCCTATGGCAGAGGGTTGGAACTGGATGAGCTCTGAGGTCCCTTCCAACCTAAACCATTCTACGAACACTACAGAAGAAGTTGTATATTGTAACTTTAGGTGAACAAGGCACTGGGGTCCACTTCTGCAGGAACAGATACATTCAATCACTGAGGTGCCCAAATATTTCACTTGATCACAAGGAATTGCTTTTTCATGTGCAACTTCATTGGTCTGATTTGGTCTAGTGCACTATACAGGCCAAACAACAAGAATCAAATTCTTCAAGTAGAATGCTCCATGAGCAAGCAAGAGGAAAAATAGTTGTTCAACAATGTTTTGCAAACCACTTCTCTAGGACTGTTGCAAGTATGCTACATCCTGCAAACAGATGGCTGTCAAGAGGCAGTCTCACTTGACACAGAAAAACCAAATTAGAACCTCCAAATATTTTATAACTGCAAAGGAAGCACCTGTATGCACAATTTCTAATTACTTTAATAGACTTTTTTTTAAATCAAGAGTAATCCATACTTTGTTTAAACTATTTGAAGCTGCTGCACCATTATAACTTCCATAAATACCTATACAATCAAAGTATTTTTTTTTAATTACCTCCATTTTTGCATTTGTCCAACGAGGTACTTCTACAATCATATTAAACAGGACCTATGCCAAAAAACAATAACAGAAGTGAAAATAAAATCTGCTTGGCAATTAGTATTTTATGCTAAGACAAATTTATTCCTCTGTATTCATACAATGACCACATCTCTCCGTTTCAGCTGCTCTTACATTAAGTATAGCTCACTAAGTTACACACAATGACATGGCTTATTCCTTCCCCAGCCCTTTGAGAACATGAGCAACAATTAGAGGAGATTCACATGGTATTTTTCATTCCCATATTAGTATTACTCTTCAAAAAATGTTCAGAAAGTCCATGGAATGGTTTGCCATAATGCAGTCATTTACTAGTCAAAGAGGGATGGACATCTCTATAGGACAAAGATGGCTTTCCTCAAGCACTGGAAAGGACAAAGACTGTGTGTTTTCCCTTGAGGATTTATTTCCTCAAGTCCTCCTTCTCATGATTTACTTTTTAAAAACCTATAAAATAACTACTAACACTTATTATTCTCTGCCAGATCTGGCTGAAGTGAGACAAAATGAATCCAAAAGTGACGGCAGGGGAAGGACATGGACACTAGACATTTCACATTTGTGTTTGCATTCTTCCTAATGGAGACAAAGTGAAAGTTGTTTTAAGAAGGAATAAACCTAAAACATGTAAACCCATGTTTTCACTTGAGTAAGCAGTCTATGCCCTTCTTGCTGAAGAGGCTAAAGCAATGTTTTCCAAAAACTAAGTGTAATGGCAGTAAGGCTTCCTCTGAAGCTGTCTGAATTAGATACTACCAAGAAGTATGCATCATAACAGATAACTGGAGCAAACTATCCAGCAATGCCTGCAATCTATTTTCTTGTAGGTTACTAAAATAACCCCTAAATACCATTGCCCAGGATATCTCTTCACAGTCAAAAGAAAATTCTCATTGATGTTAAAGACAACAGTTTAAGGGGGACAAAATGTATTACTGAAGAAGTTTGCTAGAAAAAAAGTCGAACTGAAGTCTTGCACAGACTCTCTGGATACACTGCACTTAAGGCCCCAACAGACACTTAATTATTTGTATTTTTGCTTCTTGTGTCCTGCAGCTGCAACAATGTGCTAGTTTGAAGATAAAAATATGTTATGGTTTGGGTGTTCCCTGCCCTCCCACACTTTAGAAATCACCCAGACTAGGCTCAGTTGGCTCTGGAAATATGAATGAAGCTATTTATTTACAGCTAGCACAATATACAAGCAGATATTTACAGTACATACAGTTACAGACAGAAATATACAAGGGAAAAGGTAATACAGAAACACAACTCCCCTCCCAGAAACCTGAGTCCCCAGGAGTGGCTCTCAACCACCCCTGCACCTTTCCCCTGCACCTCTCAACCTTACCCCAGTCCTAAAGAAGAATACAGGTTCGGCCAAGAGGTTAAGAAGCAAAGTGGGTTAGGCCAAATGGAAGGTGAGATTAGGGAGTAAGATGTTGCTCAGCCAGCAGCCCAAGCGAGAGTGAGAGTAAAAAAAATGTTGAGAGTGTTATCTAATGTTTTCATTTCTCCTTCAGCAAGACTCTGAGGGAAGTAGACATCACAGTTGTTTTTTTCCTTTCACAGCCTATAATGTAGTTTTTCCTCACCAAAACATTCTACCCCGCTTCAAACCCAAACCATCACAAACAAGCAAGTAACATTAGCAGGGTCAATACCATAGTTTGACTCCAGTAATCCTAATGGTTCTATGATCTTCTCCCAAACAAAACTGAGATTTGGAAAGAAAAAAAAAAAAGGAAGAGAAAATCCCACCTTCCATTCAGCATTTCTTCCATGAGGTCATAACCTATGCACAAACCTAACAACAAATTCTGAATAAGTTTGAATTCAATTTGCCAGCTGTTAGTACAGCGCCCATATCACAATCAGTGGCATGTCAGAACGACTCTTCCTAATCGGGACTTAAACAAATAAAAGAAGGACATAAAAAAAAAAGGTGCTTCAGGTCAGTTTCATAAAGTACATCTTCTGTACAAGTGAAAAGCTGAAACAGAGAAGTTATCAGAAAGAATGCTCAAAGATGTCAAAACTAAGGAAGCAGAGAGAACAAAGCAACATACATGTAGCAGCAGGTCAAGGGAGGGCTGGAAGAGCACCAAATACAGTCTGCACATCCACCTGGGAAACACTTGAAAAAAAGAAATGTGCAGCAGGAAAGCCAGTGCTGACAAGAAACTCTCAGGAAACTGCCAAGCAGGTCAATGAATTGTTCTGACTGGTAGCTACAGGTAGAAAACTTACAGACTACTCCTAGAATTATACATGCATTTCTTCTCCACCACAATCATGTGGTTTTGTTCATTAAATGGCACTGCATGTTTTCCTAACCATGTCTAATACAATGGCTTTGGCAGCCTGTAAATCCTGATTTTCAGCTTTAATTGGTCAACAGTTACTCCAGGTCTTTGCCAAAACAATTCCTGGAGTAGGACAACTGGACTGACATGAATACAATACTCTTCTTAAAACCAAAAAAACATCAGTTGGATTTAACTCAGCTTTAAGACCAGGCCTTCATAATTTGTGGTATCACTCAGATAGGAATTGTCAAGAGTCCTGTGACAGCCTGACAGATTAATTTGTATGCAGAAAAATCCCTGAAAGTACTCTCTCTCTCTAATGCTAAGCTGCCACAAGCATTTATGAGAGATTAATAACTTCATGCAGTGCTTACATTTAAAAATAAAAAGTTTTATTTAAAGGGCAATCACACTTTCACAGTGATGAGTCGGGACTCACTGGAGTGAAAATGAGAACACATACTACTAAACTGACAGAAAGAAGTCTACTTCTGAATTTTGGGGAGGTTTTCCTCCTCTTTCCTATCTTGTTTCCCTCTTTGCCTAAATAACCCACAGGAATTTTTCTTCCACTCTTGTCTTCCCAGACTAAGCACCTATTCCTGCCTACTATTTGAATGTTTTCCCCACCTCTAGCTGCAAAACTGTCCCTGGTTCAGCTGCAAACAGAAATGCAAGTGTCAGACACCACCTGTGTTCAGAGATTACCATCTGCATATGCCATTCAGTGGTTAGTTTCAGGCGTTAAATGCATTTGCTAATGGGTATTTTTATCTTTATTTTTGATGGGCATAACAAAAAAAAATCTATTTTCTCAAAGCCCAAACTGAGCAGTTCTACGCTTTCAAGACTGTTACAACAGACTATTTCACACATCTTCCAGAAACAGAAAAAGCATGTCTCATGAAATGAAAACTACTGCTTTGAAAAGTTAACCATTTAACTGCTGCCTTAGTACAACAGCAGTCAGTTGTCTTCAAGACCACTTCTTGCTGCAAGCATCTAATGTAGAAGGGACTCCACCTCACGACAGCAGACTGT
Source organism: Pogoniulus pusillus (assembly GCF_015220805.1). Taxonomy (NCBI): domain Eukaryota; kingdom Metazoa; phylum Chordata; class Aves; order Piciformes; family Lybiidae; genus Pogoniulus; species Pogoniulus pusillus. The sequence goes on from NC_087272.1 coordinate 7,631,075, forward strand.
ACAACAGGTCAGATGTTCTAGTTACTACAGGCTAGCCTCATGATGACTGCTAGCTGAAATTTCTTCAGAAAGACAGTCTCCTGGAGTATGCAAGGAAAGAGGAGTAAACAGTTTCCTAGATTCAGAAAAAAGGTCAGAACCCACCTGCGTGGGGAAGTGACCTGACAGAGCCCAATGGGACATCTAACCCAGGGTCATTACGTAGCTTGCCTGGGTTAAAGGGAACACAAGACAGATGCACTTATGCTCCACGATACCTTGAAGATGTGACAGGAATAACAATAATTAAAAAATCGTCTGTTTGCTCAACACAGAGAAGTCAAAAGTGTATTTTCCAATTCCTAACACCACACATGAAAACCAGCAGAAAAATGACATCAGAAGAAACCACCAGAATGTCTACATGGCATTCTCTACTTCCTAAGAACTACATACTAAGTACAATGCATAGGAACTCTTGCAGGATGTGTTTGCTTTGTCGAGGTGTTGTCTTTAACACTGCATTCCATTTCAACTGAACATCACTTGTAATGTATCATGATATCACTTTTGCAGAGACAAGCAAAAATGTCACTTGCACACAGAGAACAGGAGGTTTTGGTTTCTGAAAGAAGAAAACCATATAAAGATAAAAAGCAATACAAATATAGTTAAACATATTCATACAGCAAGTACTGAGAACAGCAAGAAAAATACAGACTATTGTATCCTGGTAAACCATGAGTCAGCATTCTCCCAGTAAAACTGATAGCCAAAGATAACTGCTAGCTCTGGCTGTGCAGACTCTTATAGAAGACAGCTCATTTTGATCAGGGTTTGTTATTGCCTGGAGAAGAGGAGGCTCAGGGTTGATCTCATTGCTGTCTACAACTACCTGAAGGGAGGTTGTAGCCAGGTGGGGGTTGGTCTCTTCTCCCAGACAACCAGCAACAGAACAAGGGGACACAGTCTCAAGTTGTGCCAGGGGAAGTATAGGCTGGATGTTAGGAGGAAGTTTTCACAGAGAGAGTGATTGGCATTGGAATGGGCTGCCCAGGGAGGTGGTGGAGTCACCGTCCCTGGAGGTGTTCAAGAGAAGGCTGGATGAGGCACTTGGTGCCATGGTCTGGTTGACTGGATAAGGCTGGGTGCTAGGTTGGACTGGCTGATCTTGGAGGTCTCTTCCAACCTGCTTGATTCTATGATTCTATTACAGACCTGAATTACACAAAAAGAAAAGGAGAAAAAGCAAACAAACCATGAAGTGAATTTCTGACATTATCTTTATAGTCTGTCCCTTCTGGACTCTGATACAGCCTTCCCAGAAACAATTCTTCCTTACCTAACTTTCTCTTTCTTGGTCAATTATTTCCTTTCCCAAATTCCTTTCAAAAATTTTTTACTTGGTGCATTTGAATTGAGGGGTTTAACAGGTATGGTTTTGACCATGGGCTGAAATACTTAATGCTCAGCTCCAAAAGCTCAGCCTATTTGAAGAAGCAGAGCAACATATGCAGAACATGGAAAGTGACAAAACAAGAGAGATGAAGAGAGGAACAGAAATCCAGTATAATTTCATAAAATGACAAACATCACCACTTTTCAAGGTATGACTGCCATTCACTAGCACCTTTGCATGACAGGGAGAAGAGATATGCCAAAGCTTACAATTACTTTAAGTCATCTTTATAGTAGGGTGCCTAAGGAAAAAAAAAACAAACAAAAACAAAGGACCAAAAAGTATCCCATCCCTGATAGCATTAGAGGCAGCATTTGAGGGCTACTGATCCTTGCTTACTGAGAAGCTCTGAGCAGACAAGAGAAAGGAAAGAAAAGGTAGCAGTGATTTCCATTTCTTTTCCATCTCATCATTTGCAATTATGCAGGGATTCTCATCAGCCATCATCTGAATATGGCAACATGCATTTGAGGATTAAAGAGAACAAAAAAAGATGAGCTACAGTCCAGCAGCAGTATGAACAAAATGAAAAAAGAAGAAGGGTAAAAACTAAGGAAAAAAGGAGAAAGAAAATAAGGACTGTAATGAAATAAAGCCAGAAATAAGTGGAGAAGCTTGCTAATAAAATGAGTATCACTGTTGTAAACACTCCCAGTGTAGCACTTGCTATAAGGTATTTGCAAAAGAAAACAACAAACCAGATGCCAACAAGATCTGGAGACCCAACATACTGTATCTAAATGAGAAGTCAATGGGACATTTCCAAAACAAATCAACATGCCACAGAGCAAAAAAGAAATGCAATGTTCAGCATAAATGCAAGGTGCCTGCTGCCTCTTCAGGGTGTAATTCCTTAATGTTACAGTGAAAAGGAGATCACCAACACTATGCAAGTTGCACTTACAGGTACCCCCAAAGTGGTGTCAGGCATAGTCTCTGATAAACTAGTTACTGTACACACTCACCTGCAAAACTGCTCAGTGTACAGCCATGACCTGAATGAACATGAAATACCAGCTTTATCCAGTTTAAGGAATCATTTATTTTAAGTTTGATCAAATCATTGCTGCAGCTTACTCTGTAAAGCAATTCTTTGCCAGCAGATTTTACCTGGACTGGTGAATGAAAATTTGTTCTACTCAGTTTTTATTAATCTATAAGAACATGAAGTGAAGCTTGCAACTATTGGACATGTCCATAGAAAAAGGTGGGGCAAGCTCAAGCATCAGGATGAAACCTTCATTGATAATCTAAAATCTGGAACACACAAAATGGATATGCTATGGCACAGGTTACATACAATACATACAAACTTCTACCACGAGCAAAGAGGTCATTGAGATTGTAGTTAAGACAGAGGACAAAGTCAGTACCAAGTCTGCACCTGTGCTGTATTGGAAATGACAGCTCTTCCCTTCCCATGAAGCATACTAGACAACTCCGACACCAGTTTTGAACACTTCCAAGCATGAGGCCTTCTATCAGATCACCTGTATCAGACTGTACAACCACTTCTGCGATCCCTTATACCCCACCTAACTAAAGTGATCAAAAGTTCTTGCCTGGGAGAAGCAATTCAACTGGAGTCCACAAGGGCATTCCAGCACCATACAACTTAGAGGATGCAATAAACCAAAAGTTGTCTCCTTTTCTTTTTTTTTTTTTTGCAAATGCTCTTGTGGGTGTGTGCTTGTTTGAAGCAGAGTAGAATGTTTTGGTGAGAAGAACTAGATCATAGGCTGTGAAAGGAAAACAATGGTGATGTCTACTTCCCTCAGAGTCTTGCTGAACAAGAAATGAAAACATTAGATAACACTCTCGCTTGGGCTGCTGGCTGAGCAACATCTTACTCCCTAATCTCACCTTCCATTTGGCTTAACCCACGTTGCTTCTTAACCTCTTGGCCAAACCTGTATTCTTCTTTAGGACTGGGGTAAGGTTGAGAGGGGAAGGTGCAGGAGTGGTTGAGAGCCCCTCCTGGGGACTCAGGTTTCTGGGAGGGGAGTTGTGTTTCTGTATTACCTTTTCCCTTGTATATTTCTGTCTATAACTGTATGTACTGTAAATACCTGCTTGTATATTGTGCTAGCTGTAAATAAATAGCTTCATTCATATTTCCAGAGCCAACTGAGCCTAGTCTGGGTGATTTCTAAAGTGGGGGAGGGGGGGCAGGGTACACCCAAACCATCACAGGGTGCCTGCATGTCAGAGGACTATCATCTCTGTGTCCTTCAATAGATTCCTTACCAAGGCCACCATTTTAAATATTTTATACTCATAAACACTAGAATCCTCTGAATGAGATGAAATGTGAATACTTGGCCAAAGATGTGCAATGACAAACCCTTCCACAGCAGCAGGGAAGCAATGCATCACATTTGTCTTGTACAGAAAATGATGGCCTGTTTAAACCTTCTTTCTGCTAGACATGGAAGACCATATTCAACAGTCAGCCTCTGATAGTTGTGGCTGTAAGCACAGTGGGAACTGCTCTTCAAGACAAAGATGTGAAGCTTATGATATCTTTCACAGAGATTTGAGCAAGAATGGACTTCGAGTGCAATGCTTAAGACAAAGGTCAGATTGCAAGCTCATAATTTTGTGACTGAAGAGGAGTATGATTTCCTTCAGCATAGTTTCTCCCTCAAAATAACTACTCTCTAGTGTTCAAACAGCTGAAAAACATCTGTAAAATGACTGCAATGACTGCACTTCTGAGATTAGTTCTTACAGAAACACCACAGTGTTGCCCTTAGAACTAAAAGCTGAGGCTGCAAAACAGAGACCGGTAGACATGCATTTCCCTATCCCACAAATGTTGAAAACTGAAACTCCTCTTCACCTTCTTTACTGGCATCAGGAATTTAAAGTACAATTTAAAATACATTAGACAAAATGAACAAACTCAGCAGAATTATCTTCATTTTCCATGGCTAAACTGCCATCTGATGAGCACCAGTTCAGCGTAATTTAGCACACACTCATTAAGAGAGTGCTTGCCCTTGTTGAGAGTAACAAGTAACTCCCACCACAAAACACAAGTTTTAAAGATGCCACTGTGTTTCCAGGGTAAGAGGAACTATTGCCTTTGAATTCTGGCCAAATTCAGTGCAAGAATCATCTTAACACAAGATAACAGTAGCAGTCTTTGCATCCCTGGTCTGCAGTAATGAGTGCAGTGCTTCAAGTCTTCAGAAATCAGTACACAGCACTAAATTCCTCATTTTAAGATATGCTTTATCTACATACAAGCTCACAGGGTTCCATTTTTCAGTAGGCCAAGGTGAAGAGAGCTGCTGAACAGCCTGCTGTAAGAACCTGCTTTCCTGAACACAAAGATTCCTCTATTTTCTCTCTTCTCCCCCACTCCCAAAGAAGATGATGAAAAAAGTTTTCCTTTGCATTCCTACTTTTCACCCTCTAAGTAAAGACTAAGCGCTTCCAGGATACCTGCACATTTTTCTGCCTACCTGCATCAGAAACCCACAAAGACTGGAACATATGTTTGCCTTTGCTAATGTTGATCAAATCATAAAATAGTTCCAGTTGGAAAAGACCTTTGAGATCATCAAATCACCATTATCTAACTCTACTCCTTCTGTAGTTCTATTTAACCACAGTTCAAAGTGTTCAGGAGTTATGAAACAGCTCTGGAGCCTGCACTGGCTCAGGGAGCAACAGCTGCTGAGCCTCAATGGCATTTCACCCCCACACTCCGTAGGTTGATTCAGAAATCGGAAAAAATGCACTAGAAATGATTTTCAACAAGCTGTCCTGGATCCCAGTACAGAGACAGTTCTAGTGCACAGAACAGACTCTGTATTTTTGTAAACCAACAGGTATTCATAAGCAGGTAATAAACAGAATACTTGACTTCCAGCAAGGGCACTAATTAAGAATTCATGTTGCAAGGCAATGATTTTTCAGAAAGAGCATGTGCCAGTAACCTTTCTCCCCAACAATTCACATTCCAGGCATGATTCTACATCTACTAAGTATTACTTTAGCAGGCCTCAAGCAACAGCAAATCTAAAAAGCACTACCTAAGCATTGCAGATAGAGCAAATCACAAGGCAAAGGCAGGCTAAACACACAGTACAGGACTGCAAGAGGACTGTTGTATAGCACCACCAGTGCAGTGCACACTAGTTGCAAAACTATTAAGACAACACTTTTTCCACATCAAATGATTAGTTAGAGTTTCACATTATGACTGGCCAAACAGATACCAGAAGAAAAAGACTGGGACACACACCCAAACTTCGTGGCTTTAAAGCATAATTTATTTCTTTTTTTTTTCTTCTTACACTTTCTACTTCTATGTTTTAGGTACTTACTTTGCCAGGGAAAGCATTGCAAAATAATGCTTGCTTTTGCAAAAGAAACTTGCATAAACAAATCTGGGTTTACAGAAAAAGCCTGAGTAGACCTTCCATTGTTGGTTTTTTTCTTTTGTTAGGTTTAAATTCAGTACTGGTTAATGTGGAACCACTAGCAGATGAGATTTTTCTCTCTTTGGGCTACAAAGATGAGTATAGAAAACCGACACATCCTCAGTTCTAAAAAGCAGGTACTAAGTCTAATTTCTGCCCTAACAGATTTGGGGGTTCTGAAATTTTGTGTACACACCAAAGATAAACCACAAACAGTATAATGAGTATTTCATTAATGAAGGTTCTATTGCAGCTGTTTCTGAATGCACTAGTAAAAAAGATATCTACTCTGCAATAGTCATAACAAACCTTTCAAAGAGTGGCATAAAAGTGTTTGCCTTTGAGAGCATCTCAATGAATAAAGGAACGCTGACATTTCTGGCCCATTCAAAGAGGAGAACAATAAATCCCTTTAAGCCTTCTCTTCCTAAAAGGCATGCATTTGAAGATATGGCAGCTCTATACAGTGAGAGCTAGTTCACTTTGCAGAATAGCAGTGCTGGAAAGGAAACAGGAGAAATAGTTTTTAAAAAAAGCTTAGATGTACCTCAGTTCCAGTAGTCTTTGACCTCTTTGCAGGAATCTCTTTTTCCTATCAGGAAAGAGCGAAGTAAAAAAGCGTATGAAGAACATTAGAGAGCAATATTGTATTCAAATAAACAGAGACAAAGATGTTACAATTGCACAAAAATTTACTGTTGTGAGTGCAAAGGCCTAAACAACTTTTTAGACTACATATTCAGTTCAGTTTCATTGTGAAATTATAACCTACTAGATGTTAAGAGAGGAAGGCAAAAACGTGCAAGGATGTCCACTTTCTCCCAGATAATCAAAAATTTAAGCAGCAATTTAAGCCTTTCCACAACTGATTAAAAACACAACCATCCTTCAGTTCAAAAGACAAAAAAAAACCCCAAAACAGAACAAATAAAACCAGTATATTAAATGAGGTTGGAGTTATCCATCATAAAATCCGCTAAGCTTAGACCACGGTAGGAAAAGTACGTAATAGACAGTATCTTATGTCCTCTCTAAGAAAGACCTTCACAGTAACTCATTTTCATGCTCCCCCCTCAGGCCCCTATACTCTTGTGTTCCTTCCTTGCTCACACACCAAAATGAAGGCCTCTCCACACTGATCAGACACTGCTGTACTGCAATTTAATACACAGAAAAATCACAAACTATCATCTACCCTGCCAAACATTCAACTCTAAATGCAGGGACAGCAAAACCCCCAGGGAACATGTGATAAAAATGCCTACCACTTTTACAGATACAACAAACAGAATATGTTAGTAATGGTTCTCTGAATGAGACTGACCTCTTCCAGTGACTTAGGGTCCACTGATCAGAAAGCTCTGATGCATATTTTTAATCTCTCGCTTTAAATAACTCAAGAGATTAGTTCATTAGTTCAGAAGTTTGTCTGAACACCATTGTAACTGATGACCTTTCTCACTATTCGTATCACCCATAGAGACCCACCAAAGAATCAAGAAAATGGCTGAAACCCTCCCAACTTGTTTGTCTAACAAGCATGCCGTAGTCTAACAAGCAAATCTAAGTCTAAACCAAAGACTGGCAGTTCCCACCAGTGGCACACAAACCAGGCGTTTCATTATTGCTATAATGAAACTCCAGGGAGTGGGGCTAACAAGATGTGAAAGCACTCAGCTGCACCTCACGCCTTGTTATTCTCCAGAGGTGCGATTACCACTTCTCTCTTGGGTATTATCATTACTGTTGGCTCCCAGTTACAATGCTCCTTTGGGGAATTAAAGGAATACACCCTAAATTATGTAAGTATGTTGTATGTCTCCCACTGCAAGAGAAATGTATACTGGAGCTGCTGATGTGAAAAAAAAACCCAATTGAAAAAGAGTAATAGCAGAAAACTAATTGAAGTAGACATAAACAGAAACCCTAAACAAAGAGGAACATTAACAGAAGATATAACAAGGGCTCCCCTGCCCTCAGTCAGTAGGAGGCTTAAAGAGACAACTGTGTTTGTCTACACAGTCCTCATTACATTTCACTGCAAGTTACTGAACTTCGCAGAGAATCTCTTGGAGGTTTTTCTGTGAGCATTAATAAGGAACCAGCTTAGGTAAAAGCACTCCTCTCTGGCACTATATATTTAATTGCTATAATGTTAATCCCTAAAAAAACAAACAAAAAACACTTTCAAAAACTACATTTTTACTCAAAGAATATCAACATCGTCATCATTTTGAAATCAACTGATTCAAGGTATAAATACATACCTCTTTGGGTGAAGCGAAGAGTGGAATGTCATGGAATGGGGAAATATATTTACCATCTGCATTTTCTGAAAAATAAACCCAAAAAATTAGCATTCCAAATCCAAAGCTGTGACATAAAATGCCAGTTTTGCTAACATTACAGAACTGTATGATATGCCACAATTATGCAACAGTTAAAACTCTTTCTGAAGTTTAATTCCAAGGACTGAAAAAAAGAAGACATATGTAGAACAAGGAATTTGACTGCATGACAAGGAATCACTGGAATAAAAATTACTGCTTTAGTACTCAATACTATTCTTCTGACTACCTAGCAACTCAAGTTACATGAAGGTGACAAAATCTTTTCACTCTCTCTTCTCACTGAGAGAGTCATTAATGGGAAAAAAACCCAAACAAACAAAAACACTAAAGGAACCTCATTCCATGAGCCACCTGTGAATTAAGCCCTCCTGACTTCAATGTACCTCCAATAAATTGACTTGCAGGGTCCAAAGAGAAAAATCCCCCAATACAATAGGCCAAATTCTAACCAAAATAATAAATGAGGAGTAGGATAATTGTTCATGCCCTTGACATGCAATGTCAGCCTCCAAAATAGCAGGAATCGACACTAATTTAATAATAGGGACCAAATCTGCACTTCAGCCTTACTCACACTGTATAAAGGAACACAGTTCACTGGAGTGGTTGCTTAAGCTTTTCAAACTACTCAAATTTTTCAACATATTAAAAAGGCCAAACCAGAAATATCAGCAGTACACAGTGCTGACATAAATCACAAGGAATTTCACCTCTGCTAGGACTCTCATTCACAGAAAAAGGGAAAAAGCAGAGAACAGATTTCGTTTAGCTTTGGACGTACAGTTTTTCGACCACATCAGCAAAGAGAAGTAAATGTTTGTTGCTTTTGCAACTCCTGGAAGCTTCACAGATGCTTCTCCGAAATTAAACAAAGTTTAGTGGTAGGCTGCTTATTCCTATTAACTAAAACGACTTTCTCTAGATGAGCTCCTTTTGTTGGCATCTCTCTGGCGACAGAGCACAAGGGAGTTCTGGCCGGGCACTGCTGGTACATGACGCCTCTGCTTCTCTCGCACCAGCGCACGTCAGAATTAGCTTCTTGTAGGTCAGCAGACCAAAAATAAACTAAACTATGGCAAGAAATGACACTGTTACTCAAATGTACAGGCCTGAAACCTCACAAGAGGGGCTCTCACTGGGTTTTGAGAAGCCTCCTTGAGCTCTGCCCTTGCCCTCCTTGGTACCACTTACTGCTGTTGGCCCCACAGGCCCCCTGGGCCCCGTTTTACATGCCAGCCTCCCTCCCCATGACGTTTTTCGAGGAGCATGGCATGGTCACAGAGGCAGGTCATGCTCCCACTGGGCTGTCGCACCTCAGAGGTGAGGCGAGACAAAGCTCCGATAGTTAAGGTTGCCCACGGAGGCGCAGTGTGCGCCGTGGCCTTGGCGCCCAGTGTGCCGCAGCACCCTCATGTTTCACCCCCGGCCTCCAAACACCTCCTCACGCCGCAGGGGCCTCCGCGGGGCTAGGCACGCCAGCAGACAGCCTACATTCCCTGCAATAGCGGATCCGTCCGGAAAACCTCTCACTCTCCACAAAATAGAAGAGATTCAAGAAGGCTGGATGAGGCACGTAGTGCCATGGTTTAGTTGATTAGAAGGGTTAGGTGATAGGTTGGACTTGATGATCCCAGAGGTCTTTTCCAACCTGGTTAATCCTGCCATGCTGCGAAAAGCTGCCGCCTCTGGATTTGGAGGGGGAGGGCTCAGAGCCAGTCCGAGGGGCCGCAACAGAAGCGGGGGGCCACCGCCAGCTCTCCCGACCGTGCACGCCGCAAGGAAGGGGCTTCTCGAACCCGGGGGCTGCTACTTACTAAAGTAGAGGCGGTAGTCGGCGGAGTTGGGCCGCCCCCGCAGCTCCGTGCCGTAGCGGGCCATGGCGCCGAGGCAGCGGCGCGGCGGCCGTCCCCAGCCGGGCGCCCACAGCAGCCGCACCAGCCCCGGCGGCGCGCGCATGATGGCGGCCGCCGCCTGCCTGCCCTCCCCTTCCTGCGCGGCCGCCGGGCCTGCGCCGCTCGGCTCGGCTCGGCTCAGCTCAGCTCCGCGCCGACCCTCTGCCCGGCTCGGCTCGGCGCCGGCCCTCTGCCCGGCTCAGCTCCGCGCCGCGCCGGCCCTCTGCCCGGCTCGTCTCGGCGCCGGCCCCCTGCCGCACCTGCCCCTCACGGCGGGGAAGGGGAGCCGCCGTCCCGCGCCGCCTGAGGAGCGAGCCAGCCCCAGAGGCGCGAAATGGCGGCATCGCCCCGCGCGCGCTCCAAGGGCCCCTGTGGGGAGAGGCTTTCCCCGCAGCGGCAGCTGCTGCTGAGCCCCGGCGGTGCCTGCTGCTGAGCCCCGGCGGTGCCTGCTGCTGAGCCCCGGCGGTGCCTGCTGCTGAGCCCCGGCGGTGCCTGCTGCTGAGCCCCGGCGGTGCCTGCTGCTGAGCCCCGGCGGTGCCTGCTGCTGAGCCCCGGCGGTGCCTGCTGCTGAGCCCCGGCGGTGCCTGCTGCTGAGCCCCGGCGGTGCCCTGCTTCCCCGGCGGCTGCTTCTTCCTTCTGCGGCTAGGGCCAGTAGCTCAGAAGAGGGACAGGCCCAGGCTCAAGAGAGCACCCCACCGAGTTTATAACAACCCAAAAAGCTGCCTTGAGGTGGTGGGGGTCCTCCAGCAGGAGCTGGGGCAGGCGATGCACCAGGGGCACCCACTCTGAGATGTTCCATACACCAGGGGCACCCACTCTGAGGTGTTCCATACTCCAGGGGCACCCACTCTGAGATGTTCCATACACCAGGGGCACCCACTCTGAGGTGTTCCATACTCCAGGGGCACCCACTCTGAGATGTTCCATACTCCAGGGGCACCCACTCTGAGGTGTTCCATACACCAGGGGCACCCACTCTGAGATGTTCCATACTCCAGGGGCACCCACTCTGAGGTGTTCCATACTCCAGGGGCACCCACTCTGAGGTGTTCCATACTCCAGGGGCACCCACTCCGAGATGTTCCATACACCAGGGGCACCCACTCCGAGGTGTTCCATACTCCAGGGGCACCCACTCTGAGGTGTTCCATACTCCAGGGGCACCCACTCTGAGATGTTCCATACACCAGGGGCACCCACTCTGAGGTGTTCCATACACCAGGGGCACCCACTCTGAGATGTTCCATACTCCAGGGGCACCCACTCTGAGGTGTTCCATACTCCAGGGGCACCCACTCTGAGATGTTCCATACACCAGGGGCACCCACTCTGAGGTGTTCCATACACCAGGGGCACCCACTCTGAGGTGTTCCATACTCCAGGGGCACCCACTCTGAGATGTTCCATACACCAGGGGCACCCACTCTGAGGTGTTCCATACACCAGGGGCACCCACTCTGAGGTGTTCCATACTCCAGGGGCACCCACTCTGAGGTGTTCCATACTCCAGGGGCACCCACTCTGAGATGTTCCATACACCAGAGGTACCCACTCTGAGATGTTACATACTCCAGGTGTACCTACTCTGAGATGTTCCATACTCCAGGTGTACCCACTCTGAGATGTTCCATACTCCAAGTGCACCCACTCTGAGATGTTCCATACTCCAGGTGCACCCAGGTGTTCCATAAACCAGAGGTACCCACTCTGAGATGTTTCCACCATCACTGCCAAAAGAGTGAATGTACTCCAGGGTGACACTGGAAGGGTTGCTCTCATTACTTGAGGCTCACGTCACCATGAAGCTCTTACCTTTCTGTTCCTCAGGGAGCAAAGTGGTCACTTCTTGGCACGCAGTCTTATGGCACCGGGGCCAGCTTGTGCCTCACCACCTATAGCTGGCCAATGTGCACAGATTGCCAGTGGTAGATGCACTGTTACATTGAACTCTGCTGATGGTTCAATTAGATTCTCATCTGTATTCAGGTTGTGCTGGTTTTGAAGTTTATTACCCTTATATGTGATGTGATTCCTTTGGATTCTCTTTTCATTGATGGTTGAGGAGGGTTTCACATGAATTTCGTCTGTCAATATGTGGAGTAGGTCTTAGAATACTGAACTCCTCTCAAATGTGTTGTTAGTTGTGCTGGATCAGAGCTGTATTCCAGTGCGTGGATGTTCCATGATGATGAAGGCTCTGGGTAAAATAAAAGCTATGGTCTCCAATGACTTGTACCACTGCTTCCTATATTTGCCAAAAAACTTACCTCCAGGAGGACAACGAGGCTATTTTCACAGTATCACAGTATCACCAAGGTTGGAAGAGACCTCACAGATCATCAAGTCCAACCCTTTACCACAGAGCTCAAGGCTAGACCATGGCACCAAGTGCCACATCCAGTCCTGCCTTGAACAGCCCCAGGGACAGCGACTCCACCACCTCCCCGGGCAGCCCATTCCAGTGTCCAATGACTCTCTCAGTGAAGAACTTTCTCCTCACCTCCAGCCTAAATTTCCCCTGGCGCAGCTTGTGCCTTTTGCAGGCACATGATGCATCTCGATAGAAGGTGTAAAACAGTAGTTGGCATTTCACCAGGAGTTAGTCTCTTTCTTCACTGAGTTCATCAAATGCAAGGTTTTCAGCAGCAGCATCCTCAACGGAACGTGTGGGGTGAAATTCTTCATGTACAGTCTCTGTTTAAAGCTCTTCCATTGTTTAAGTTTGCCAGGGGGGGACATCTCATCTGTTCTACATGTGAAATAATAATACAAAAAGAAGTAGAAGACTTATTTTCTACTCTTAAAAAAGTGTTCTGTACTTTTTTTGAGCTGTCCTGCTGTTGAAACAAGGAAGGTTAAAACCTAACATCTACCTGAGGCCCAGCCTTCCATCTGAGCACCGGACTGAGAAATATGGATTTCATTTATGGAAGGTCAGAGCCTTTGAAAATCACTTGCTGAGCACAAACACAGTGTTTTTACTCTTGCAAATCTGGCAGTTAGATGTAAGAGGCCAGTAGGGCGAGGGAGGTTATTCTGTCTCTGTACTCAGCACTGCTCAGGCCACACCTTGAGTGCTGTGTCCAGTTCTGGGCTCCTCAATTCAAGAGAGATGTTGAGGTGCTGGAATGTGTCCAGAGAAGGGTGACAAAGCTGGTGAGGGGCCTGGAACACAAACCCTCTGAGGAGAGGCTGAGGGAGCTGGGGTTGCTTAGCCTGTAGAAGAGGAGGCTCAGGGGAGACCTCATTGCTGTCTACAACTACCTGAAGGGAGGCTGTAGCCAGGTGGGGGTTGGTCTCTTCTCCCAGACAACCAGCAACAGAACAAGGGGACACAGTCTCAAGTAGTGCTGGGGGAAGTATAGGCTGGATGTTAGGAGGGAGTTCTTGCCAGAGAGAGTGATTGGCATTGGAATGGGCTGCCCAGGGATGTGGTGGAGTCATCGTCCCTGGAGGTGTTCAAGAAAGCCTGGATGAGGCACTTAGTGCCATGGTGTAGTTGACTGGATAGGGCTGGGTGCTAGGTTGGACTGGATGATCTTGGAGGCCTCTTCCAACCTGGTTGATTCTATGATTCTGTAAGATTACTCTAGAAGGAGTCAAGTATATATTTATTTCCTTATACAAGCTGGGAAGTCAAGTACACTGCTGTGGCCAGCAGTCCCTCTAAGATGACAAAGTCCGAGCACAGAGTTCCGTGTTGCTTGGTGTTGTCAGTGTGATCTTATCTAAAGCTTTCTCATCTGTAATGGGAAATCAGCTGTGAAACACTTGGAATTTATGTGCCATAAAGGAGTTTCTGTGTAGGCACCTTTTAGGTGCATAAATAGATGGTGTTATGATATCTAGCAGAGGTAAATCATGCAGCAGAAAAACACATAGAAACGCTGTTATTGTTGCCAGAGCAGAGAACATGATGGTTTAGTATTCTAAGGTATCCAAAATTCTCCTAGCACTGCAGAAATAATAATAAAGCTTTAAGTAGATTTGGCTGCATTTCTCAGCATTGTGCATGATATTAAACTAAATTTTCCATGTGAGGGGGACTTCAATCCCTTCTACTCCTACCAGTTTGCTATCAGTGTCAGCAACAGATGCCCAAAGCCTGGAGAGGGATCACAGGTCAATGAGAAAGCACCTCAACGACAGCACAAAGTGTGTGTACCTACTCCAGCCAGTCAGTCAGCTTTACTGGGGGCCAAATTTAAATGCCTCTGTGCAAACACACGTAGCATGGGGGATAAGCAAGAGCAATTAGAGCTGTGCACAAGCCTGCATGGCTCTGATTCAATTGGCATTACAGAGATGCAGAGAGATGGCTTGAAGGGCAGACAGATGAGGAGGGGATGTTGCTGTCTGGGTCAGTGACCAGATGGAGCCTGTGGAGCTCTGCCTGTGGATGAATGAGGAGACCTTAGGGGTTAAGATTAAAGGGAGGTCAGGGATGAGTGACATTATAGTGGGAGGGTGCTACAGGCCGTGTGACCTTTCAGACCCCCACAGACATACAGGAGCAGCCTTATATTCACAAGTCCTGGTCCTCGTGGGGTACTTCAGCCACCCCCAATATTTGTTGGAGGGATGATACAGTAGGGCATAAGGAGTCTAATGCGTTCCTGGCGTGATAACTTCCATCTCCAAGTGAAGGAGGAATCAACAAGGAGAGAAGCTATGCTGGACCTTATTCTTACCAAGAAGGAAAAATATGGAGCTCAAGGGCAGCCTTGATTGCAGTGACCATGAAATGGTGGGGTTCAAGATGCTTAAGCAAGTGAAGAGGGTGCAGAGCTAGCTCACTACCCTGGACTTTAGGAGAGCAGGCTTTATCCTTTTCAGTGTCCTGCTTGGTAGAGTGTCATGAGATAAAGTCCTGGAGGGAAGAGTAGCCCAGGAAAGCTGGTTAATATTCAAGGATCACCTCCTCCAAGATCAGGAGTGATGCATTCCAACAAATATGAAGTCAAGCAAAACTGACAGGAGGTTTGCATGGATGAACAAGGACCTCCTGGACATACTCAGACACAAAAAGGAAGCCTACAGAAGGTGGGAGCAAGGACCATCACAGAGTAGCCTGGCAGGAGCACAGAGAAATGTCTGAGCAGTCCAAGGGATCCAGTTAGTAAAGTCAAAGCCCTGGTAAAAACAAATCTGGCCAGAGTCATCAAGAGTAACCAAAAAGGCTTCTGCAGGTACATCAGTGATAAAAGGAAGACTAGGGAATATGCAGGCCCTCTCCAAAAGGAAATGGGAGACCTGGCCATCTGGTCTATGGAGAAGGTTGAGACACTCAGTGACTTTTTGTCTCAGTCTTCTGTGGCTAGCAGACTCAAGGATGTGATTTTCTCCCCTTCCTTGGCTGTCAAAAAGACTCCAACTGGAGAACTACATCCAGCTCTGGATCCTCAGCACAAGGAAGACATGGACCTACATAAAAAGGTCCAGAGGACAGCCACAAAGATGATCAGGGAGTTGGAGCTCCTGCCTGTGAGGACAGACTGAGAGATATGGGAGTTGTTTACCGTGGAGGAAGGCTCCAGGGAGACCTTTTAGTAGCCTTCCAGTACTTGAACCTACAGAAAGATGTGAAGAGACTTTTTATCAGGGATTGTAGTGATGAGATGGGAATAAGAGTTTTAAACAGAAAGATTTAGTTTAGATGTGAGAAAAAGTCTTTACTGTGAGGGTGGTGGGACACTGGGACAGGTTGGATGAGGTTCTGAGCATCCTGATCCTTTCTGATGACAGAGGGATTTGAACTAGATATTCTTTAAGGTCCCTTCATACCCAAACCATTTGATGATTCTATGGTTTGATAATATTACACAGGATATGGCAGAAGTATGCATAGAGCTCCTTAAGTCAGATTTGGGTAAGACCAGCTTTCTGGTCAGAATAGATTTACCTAATGTTCTTGATTTTTTCAAATGAATTAATGTTGTGGTTCCAGTATCTATCTTAGGCAAAATCTCCAAAATTACCAAGGCTTTTATAACCCAGGTGTTATTTCACCTCTTTTTACTCCCAATCCTTCAAGTATCATTCCAACTGGGCCAGCAAAAGGCATGTATAGGACTGATCCTATTTATTGACCTTGAAACAGCTCCCACTGAAAGACAATGAAAATATTGCTATTTATTTTAATGGAATTAGAACCAGGTCCTTAAGACTTAAGTAGGACTTACATGGTACTTAGGTTTTATGCTTGCCCTCTGCACAGAGGTGAATCTCATTCCAGCAGAATGCCACTGGAGTAGAGCAAAAACTGAGCAGCAGTATAATCACCTAAGCCTGAAGGACACCCTTACTTTAAAAGTTTATACTCTGCACTGTACATTTACATTTACTATACATATATATATATATTTACACACACACACATACACCTCTGAAATGAATGCTTTGCCCTTGAAGTTGCTCTGCAAATTAAATGCAGGAAACATTATCTATATTATAATTAAAAAAAAAAAAAAAGTAAACTGTTTCCTCCTGAATGAAAATCATTTTAATCTTTTCAGCTAATAAGGCTTTGAGGAATTCCATTAGTACCACTATGTGCTATTTCAGTGCGTTTGCTCTTGACTGGTGATCACATCATTATCGTTAAATTTTGCTGTAGTATAACTTCTATCACCGTGGCTTATAAAACCATCAATCTGAAGGAATCAATTCTTGCCAGCTTTCTGTTTTGCTGCTACCCCACGTGCAAAAAGGCCAGCATGTGGACACCTGCCCTCCCCATCCTGCTACCTGGGTGGAACGGGTCCCTGTCAGTACTTGCTTGCCATTGCTCACTCATTCAGCCATCATCATCTCAGCAGTGCACTGATAGATCAACTGCTCTTGGTGCTCCCTAGTTCAGATCAAGCCAAGCAAGGCTTGCTGCATCGGTTTAGGAACGTGGGTTAAGTTAACCAGGCTGCTTTTCAGCCAAAGCAGCATAAGGAGCATGAGCAACTCCTGCAGATTGTGGCATTGACAGCCTGCAGCAGGAGAATGAGTGGTTGGAGCCATTAGCCACTGGCACAGCTGGGTTTGGGAGAGTGTGTCTATGTGCGTCCTACTCACACACATATTTGCTTTTTATGGTCTGATACAATGCACACATACAAGATACTTATATCTATCTGTCTATATCTGTCTATCTATGCATATACATATACTTGACAGCAAGCAAAAGACTACCTCATAGCACTAAAAGGTACAGATTGTGTACTTCAGTAACTAGGTTTATCAGGTTACGTTACTTTCCACCTCCATGTGAGTCAAGACAGAAGCTTCTATCCCAAAGAAACAAAGTACCTTGGGTCAGCTTGTGAACTCTTTTTCTTAATGGTGAACTCCCTCCAGTAACTCTACTTCAAAAGACTGATCCTTTGCATTTATGCAAAATTCATGTTTAGTCATAATATCCTTATCTTGGAGGTCTCTTCCAACGTGGTTGATTCTATGATTCTATGATACTGTGTACAAGAGGATGTCAAGCTTATATCCTGTGTTTTTCTGAATCGAGCTCTTAGTTTTGTTTTTAATCACTCTTTTTGTTAGGCTCCTCATAACATCTGTTAGGTTGGTTTGCCAGGTTAACTTCTTTGTACCTCTGCCTAGAAAGTGATTTGCCTGTCAAGAGGCTAGGACACTGTGGCTGAGTCAAGGTTAGTATGGTATGCACATTTCTTCCTTCCTGGGCATCTGTGGTGGGTTCATTTAGACCCATGAACCAAAGATTTTCAGCCTCCCGTAACTCCCACCAGAATTTGTTTATAAACGAGTATGAACTGAAACTGTTTGGGTTATTTTTAAGACTCTTACCTTTGTTCCTCCAAAGTAACTTCCCCATTACAAAACAGAAATCAGTAAATAATCTTTTCTGTTCATTCTTTCATTTGAATGAATGGTATGCACACACATACACAAAAAGAGAGAGAGAGAGAAAAGGTTCCAATTCAACTGTAAAAATACTGTCTGGAAATATTAAGTTTTAGGGTGAAACTGCAAATCTCTCATCATTCAAAACAGTGACCTAAAAGGAAAACGTTGCCTATTCCTCAGGATACTCTTTTTTTTTGGTCTCCATTCTCTGCTTGCTTTTTGAGTTGGCAGATGTAAAGTTCTGAAAAGAATTCCACAGAAGAAAAATTAATCTTTGATAATTTCTACACTCCCCCTATTTTACTTCTAAACATAATAATGAAGATTCATCTTCTTGGCATTTTATCTGTTCCTTGCTGGCTGTCTTGCCTTTCTTCATTAGCTTTGAGATCACACTGCCATCTACTTGATCAACAGAGTCAGGTTATTTTCCTTAGAAAATAACTGCAGGGCTGTAACCCCAAAGAAATCAAAGGGCTTCTCAGTGTGTTCCCCTCCACACCCCCTATCCCTTTCAAAGCGGCACTGCCCTTAGATGAGCACCTCTGGCAGCTGGTCCAGTTCTCAGCCTGTTTCTCAGCCTGACACAAAGCTATGGCTGGACAATGATGGATACACTGGTGTTGCAAGGACATCTCATGCTCTTCTGACCTTCCTCTCAGCATCCCCTCTCCTCTCTGGTAGCTGTTTCATTTTAGAGATAGGTCCCTCTCTGTAGGCAGAAAACGGGTCAGCCTCTTGTAGGCAGAAAGTGGCACATAGGCTTTGTTTGCAGTAAAGGAGTGCCACAGCAGTTGGAGGAGATGGATTGCACAGCCTGATAGGTTGAGCCATCCCCTCTTAAAAATATCTACAGCCTAGCTTGAGCCCAGCAGGCATATGCTTTATTAATTCCTCCTATAAATATTTAGACAAGAAACACTATAAACAGGGCTAAAAGGAATTGTTGCTGTGTACTTACTTCTAAAGACCTGTTTCTCTGCAGGAATCACCAGTCTGGCAAGATCAGCAGTAGGAGTGAAGGTGACACTGCCTCACTAAATAGCTTTTCACCTACAAGACAGGCTTTATTTTTCTTTTTGTACTATTGAAAGGCGTTTGAAGTTTTTTTGCCTATGTATATTTCAAAGTAATTTTGATGCATTCATTGCAAAAATCAATGTGTAGGCTCCAGTTTTACCTGTCCTCAAGCCTTCCCTTTTTATTGCTTTTATCCTCACCTGTCACTCTGTTCTTATGTTACCAGTATAGCTGCAAACAGGTGGGGTTTGGATTCTGGTGACTTTCCAGTGCTCAAAGTCCTTGGTGGGCCTTAGACATGATTGTTCTTATCAAAGCCTCAACTTTTTGTCTGTCAAAAGACATCTTTGCTGTGACTCATGCATACAGGCAGAGTGACAGGAGGTAGAGGCTTGCTTTTATACACATCCAGGCTTACTTGTCTGGAGACAAGGAGCTATAGAGACACCTGTGCTCTTTGCTGTTGTGCTTCACCTGAGAGGAAGATAGGACAGCTTTCTGCAGCAGTACCGTGGTATCTTTCTGCTTCTCTGCTGCCTGTCAAGTGTATTTGCCTTACCTGGGCAAAATTGGTGCTGTCTGGTGAGGTCACACTGCATATGGATAATCTCTTTTTGCTTGGTGGCTGTACTGGTCGTTGCAGTGAGCAGACTTCAGTATGGCAGTCTGGTGTCATTGCTGCAATGCTCCAGCAGTAGTCTGTGCCTCAAAGTGAACAGGCACGGTCGGCAACCCATACCAACATTTTTCATCTGTGCTCCAGGATAGTAAGTTATAAAGAAATCTTCTGTAACAGCTGTGAAGTATTACAAGAAAACAAATAACTGTTTGCTTACTTAATGGCCCTAAGTCTTGATAGTGCTCTGGGTTCATTTGCAGCTCAGGTCCAAGATAAAGGTTAGCATCGACTGTACAACAATAAGCTCCTATATGTGTCTCATACAGTTGCTTGGGAACATAATGCCAATATTTTCTTTGGTGACATCAGCACCTGTTCTGTCTTTTAAGCAGGGTGGCTTCCGTGCAAATAACTCCCATGTGAGTGCTCACATCAACTGGATTCAGTTTGCTTTGTAGAGTTAATCAAGCATAACATAGAGTGGTTAAAAGTGATTTTCACTTGAATTGTAAAAAGAGTATCTTTTATGTGTTGATGGCAAATTATTACCTCTTGTCTTACAGAATAATGGCTTTGATATTGCTTGACCATCAGCTGTTACCAGGGCCAGAAGTGAGCTGGAGTAATCTGGAAATTGAGAGAGGCTTGCTTGTACTATTGTGAGTGGCAGATGAAGTCAAGTACTTCACATGCAGTTCTGGCCACGCTTTTTATGGCATTTTGGTTCAGTCTGGGTAAAGCACAGTGAACACTAATCAGAGTTTACAGGGGTATCCTGCTCAAAGACACATGAGTGATTTGAGTGATTTTCCATATTTCTCCTACTGACTGCACTGGCACAGCCCACTGTGTAAAACAGTCATTGGATTTAATATGAGGATCAGGGTGTGCTTCTCAGCTCCCTCCCTCTAGAGGGACAAGGAAGCCTCTGGTCCTGAATGCATCCCCCTCACTTGGAGTATTATGGAAGACACGCAATTTTCAGCCTTTTCTGTGCTGAATGGTGCAGAATAGAGACTTTGAGGTTGCAGAAAGTACTACCTTCCCAAGCTGCAGTGTAAGCTAGCTCTGCCTTCCTGGCTGCTTCACAAATACCGTTACCAGCTGACGCCAGATAAACCATTGCAAGCACAAACCACAGCCAGCTCTCCCTGCAACTGTTCCCTTCCTGAACAGGCACATACCTTTTAATACCTTTTGAGAGAGTTTAGGAAGAGGAAGACAACTTTTGCACGTAGGTAGATTGCTGTCATAACACCTGAGCAAACTTCACAATATCCTACCTTGTCTATAACTGCATACGTGGCAGAGCCAATAATTTTGCACAAGTTTTTCTTCCACTTAGACAAAATGTATTTCCCAATTCTCCTCTAAACCATCTTAATTTAGATAAATATAATGAAATATCATATACATGATGGGACCTGTGTCTTCTGGAAAGCACGACATCCTAAAATCCTGGCTGGGAGGAAATATCTTCTCTGGGCGATGCTGGCTTAAGCAATCCTCAGCCCTACCTGCAGCTGCTCACATCATGCCCTGCTTCATGCTGCCACAACTCTTGGGTAGCTGGGTAGTGAACTCAAGCACAAATCCAGATGGAAAATGGCCATGGGGAAAGGGAGGGAGTGAGTTTACAGCCAGATCGGTTTCTCCATCTCGTTTCAAATGCGGATGTTTATGCCCTCCAGCAATAGTGGGAACCGAATTACCCGCGGAAGGGGGGCAGTCAGGGCGGTGGCTGTTTAAACCAGTTTTACCACCCTCACTGAATGCCAAGCCATTCCTTTGGGCAAAAAGCCTCCAAACCCTCAGGAAGTTCCTAGTGTAAGAAAATGGGGTGGTCGATGTCCCTCAACTCCCACCTTAATCTGTTTACTTGTTGCTGGGGCTTTGATGCTTGTCGCCAGGGTGTCACTGGTTGGTGCCTGCTTAAGCCCCAGCTCAAGCTGCTGCTCTGCCTTCCAAGGAACTTTTGTGGTCTGACTTGTAAAACAAAACGTTTCGTAGGGAGTATCAAAGAGATGAGATGTAACACACGAATTGCCTACGTAATATGTGACTTCTCTATGCGAGCACAAAGTCTTCCCAGTATTCCCCTCCCTGCTTTATTCTTCTGCCAGGCTGTGTTAGGTCTGGACACTTTGTGCAGCACTGGCACAGTGCTCCAGTTTGACGTAGTAAATTGCTTAACAGTCTCATAACCTTTTCTTTTCACTGCTGGGAAGAAATGAGTGGCTTTGATCAGCAGGTTGCATCACAGCACCAGTTTCTTAAGGAAAAATAGAAGTTGAAAACAAGGTTACACTACTACATTGCGTGCCTGCTTGTTGTTTTTTACTATGCAGTTGTTTTTTTACTACTCCAGTCCTTCAGGGACACAGTGTGGCAATGCTAAAGCAATACACTCTGCCAGCATATGTCAGAGGAACACTAGCTGTGTCCCCCAGCAGATGCTGTGGCAATGTGTGTGCGTGAGGCTGACACCGATTAGGCTGCACCGTGGGGCTCCCACCAGGCGCTTCCTAGGGCAGTGAGGGCGGAGATCACAGCAGCCACAGTGATTGCTACCGAGAGCTGTTGGGGCTCTTCCCAGGATAAGTCCGGTCCAAGCTTAGATGCCAGCAACTCCTGCTGGTTTAACATGAGCTTGATTAGACCAGTGCTACGGGGGATCACTAGACAGGCATATGTGCCAGAGGCCACTGCTAGCAGACAGGATAAGATCTCTTCCAGGGGCTGATCCAGAGGTATTAGGAGCAGATGCTTTGGTGTCCACTTCCTCAGTCATTAGAGCATCGTAATTTGTTATGACAGCCTCCACAGGTCCTTGGCAGGTTTTGGTGTCACTTCTGTGTGCAGTGTAAAGCAGGACACGGCCTGGTTTGAGACAAGGATCAGCTCAACACTCAACCTCTCCCTAACACTCAACCTCTCCCTGAGGGGTTTTCATCTGTTCCTCAGCCTTTTTCTGCATTGTCCCGAGAGACTGCTCTCCCTTCAGACCTGCAGATCAAGAGTGTCCAGCCTGAAGGCTACACCTCTCAGTGGGGTCAGGAGCCTGGCAGATGCAATGTGATATGCAAGGAGTTGGGGTCCTGACCAGGCTGCTGGTTGGGCACTAGCTCTGGGGAAGGCCTGAAGGAGCAAGAGTCAAGGGGGTGGCTGGCATCCCCCTCCCGTCTGCCCCAGCAGTGCAGAGGGAAGGTGCCTGGTGGAGGTGAGAATGTTCCCTGTTGCTCTTGGGCTGCTCCGGGCCATTGCACGGCAGGGTGAAGGGCATGCATGTGTGCCAGCACAGCCCCACGGCAGGGTGAAGGGCATGCCCTGCAGCAGGGGAAGGGGACGTGAAGGGCTGCGGTTTGGGGCTGGCTCTGGCATAGCCCCGCCAGGCTTGCTTGCACAGTCAGGTGAATGCAAACACTGCCTGGGGCGTCAGCTTCCCGGGGGTGGAGCTGCACCGGCACAGGTGGCAGGGCTGAGCCTGGGGCCCTGTGCAGCCCGGGGAGCCCCGGGAGCCCCTGCTCCAAACCCAAGCCCGAAGCAAGCAGCCTTTACCTGGGCAGCGAGTTTACCTCCCCAAGCTGTTGCTCCCCCTGCCACCATCAAGTGAGGCTGGCGATGGCAAGCACGGGCTGCCCAGGGAAGGAGGACATGGGGGGCAGGAAGAGGAATTTGGCCCTGCTGAAGAACAAGCTGTACATAGGGGAACGGAGGAGGACAGAGCCCGTGGTGGAAAACACGGTCGGGGCCGGGGACCACAGCACCTTGAGGAGGAGTCAATCCGACAGGACAGAGTACAGCCAGAAATTACAAGGTACTGGGGAAGCTTGCTCGGTGCTCTGCTATAGGGATGCTCAGGGCTGGGGTGGCATCTCAACGCCCTCCAAGCTGCACTCTCGAGAAAAAGAAGTGAATGGTGGTCTCTGTCCCCACGTACGGGCAGTCGAGTGTGCAATTGCACTCCTTCCACCGTGCGAAATGTTTCCCCTAAACTTCTAGGCGGTCATGTAGAGGGGATGCAAAATGCAGCTGAAGGCTTTGGTGTGTCACTGCAAAACGCATCTATGACCGGGTTCTTTCTCTTGGGTCACCAGAGTGCGTTTGCAGGGCAAACAGTAATGGGAAATATGATGGCCCCGTCCTGCCTTTGACTGTTGCATCGAGTACATGCCAAGCAACTGGAAGCATCGAGGGCAGGGTTTTTTTTTCTTCTCTTTTAAAGGCACCAGGATCTGTAATGCATTCATCTGTTGCTCAGATCATACAAACCTTCAAGCTTCAAGCTGAAATATGTCCAAATACATGTTTTGATGGAAATGCTGATTCAAATCAGCAAATCATTATGGAGAGGGTTTCTTATCAAATAGCCAAACTGTATCTGCACCAAAAATTGGCAATGGATGTCTGTATTGGGTCTGCTAATAAAAAACCTAAATGCAATTCCACAAATTGGGGAAAAGGATGAAGAATGTCTATGGCTATTTCTGGGAGTGCTCTGGAACACAAACTGATAAACTGCTGTGGCCTTCCAAGGACTTGAACAACAAGGTCACATCGTAAGTGCAGGGTTTGAGTATTATTGTAAGCCTGTGTTACTAATGGTGATATAACTAACTGCTGACAGTCACTCCTGTGACAATAATCCTTTATGGGGAAATAAAATAAGAAAACACTTTAGGTTGCTCTATTATGGCTTTGATGCCCTTAATTAGGAAGTAGCATTCCTTAAAAAAAGACAATAAAGCAGAAAATAAAACAATAAACCTGAAAATAATAGGGTTTCTCTGGGGACTGCACATGTTGAGAACCACAGAACAGTTCATTGATTGTGCTGTTCCCTCCTTGTGATAGCTAATCAATGGCAAGATGAAAAATTCTCAGTTGTCAGGCACATGCTGCAGGGATCTGGGGGGGGGGTATTTCAGAGTACAAGCATGGATCACTGGCTGGGCAGGTGAGCTCCTGGCACGCCCGAGCAGCAGATTTTTACTTGTGAAGAGGGTTGCTGAGGTGAGGTCAAGGTTATCAGAGAAGTATCTAGCAAAAAGTGGGAGGTCTTTCTGTCTTGTGTCAGGTGCATTCATGTCACTAACGTCTACTGTTTAAAATCTGGAGCAAAGGAGGTTGGGAAGCCTTAGGTAGTCACAGCAGAGCATGAGGTTATGTTTATGGCAGCAGTCCAAGGTGACAGTAAATCCGGCTCTACAGCTCCTGGCACCAGCTGAGGCTGCTGTGACCACCTATTGCAAAGCACCAGTCTAGTATCAGCTCACTCTGCTTTCTCATGTTTGTGCAAAAAAAACCCAAACCAGAACAAACCAAAATGAAGTCATCAGAAATTCCTATGGTTGTGTGCCAAGCCCTGATCTAGATCACATTTTATTGAGCTGGATGTGCCTGAATCTGATAATGATCATGGATTCCAGACCTAGTGTGCTACCTGCCAGTGCTGATGATGTGCTGTGATTGTACACCTTCGTGTTCTCCATTTTTCTCCCTAGTGTGTGGATGCAAAGCAGCTTACTCCAGAGTAGGGGGAAGTGGTTTTGTTGCACAAAGATTTTAAGGTCTCTGTTTCGGTAAGAAAACCCAACAGCTGTGTTGGTGACATAAACGGTCTTTTGCCTATCGTCTGGTCACGACTCTCTGATCACCCTGGAATAGTACATTCTTTGCAAAAAGATGCAAATGGTAACAATTTGCACTTGTTTGCTACATGAACTGGAGGTAAAGCCCTGTGTTTAGTTGCTTCTCTCTTCTCTAGTCCCCTGTTAATATGTTTTCTAACACAGAGTCTGCAGAGCGGGGGTAGGTATCATCACAGATAAGACAAGGAGATGCAACAGCAGCTAACCCTGCAGAGGGGAATCTCCTGTGAGTGGGGCAGGTCAGATTCTACAAGAACCTTATCTCTGCTAGTTGCAGGCCAACTAGGTAGAGCATGGGGACCTAGGTGTCTTTACAACCCAGTGTCAGCATTTCAGCAAGGTGAAGCATGGACAAGATATCTCTCAAGGGCCCTTCCAGCCCTCTGCACACTTTAAGTAGTTCCCTGAGTAGAAACAGGCTGTTGTTGTCCCTCATCAGCCATATCCAGAATCTCTGAAGTATATACTCAAAGTGCAGCTCTAGTGAGCTAGAAATGTAGGACCCCAAATAAAAACCTATAAACAACAACAACTAAAATCCCCAAACCAACAAAAATAAATCCCAAATGACTGAGCAAGCAATCAAACATAAAAACTGAGGATATGTTTTCTCCCCTGAATTTGTGGTAAGTTTTGCAGGTTTACACAGAATCCAAAAGAAGTGAGAAAGAGAGTCTACCACCCAGGTCTTCTGGTAACCAAGGTGGTTTGCTCCATAAGTGTACAAACATGAGCATAATAGCATTGTCAAAGGTGCCAGCTTCTGTAAACGTTTTTCACTTTAAAATTAAGGATTCATTAAAAACAACAATAAAGCATTTTTGTGGTTAATTACTATACTAGATGCATCTATTCAGTACCTTATCTGGTGTGAATAGCCATGCAACACCTCCTGGCTTTACTCTTTAAAAAGGAAATAAGATGCAAAATAACCATTATATTCTCTGAGAGCTTGGCAAGCATTAGTGCATGTATTTCAGCTCATCCTGTGAGATAACAAAGCACCTGTAGCCCATTTTAGATAAGGGGAAATTACAGAATGGTAGGGGTTGGAAGGGTCCTCTGAAGGTCGTCTAGATCAACCCACACGATAAAGCAGGTAAATAAAATAAGGTGATTGTTGTCAGTGGCAAGTTCATGGTACTGACACCAGGATTGAATAATGAAGAATGCAAGCTCAAGGTCTTAAGGCTTGATTTTTAAGATGACAGTACAACCATACAGTCATCTAGACCTCAGGTTGTAGCTGAATTCTTGGATGAGTCCAGAAATACCATGATCAAGACATATTTGTCTCCCATAGTTTTCTGTCAGATGGGCAGAAGTGTCACATTTCTAAAGAGGAAAGAAGAGTTAAGGAAGATACCTTCACTAATGTTTGTAGTGGATGCAGAAGTGATATCAAGGGGCATTATAAGAGCTAAGACACAGCTCCTGTAGTATTTCTATACAGTGCTATACATTATGTTCACTAGAAAAATCTCGAGCTAGAGGAGGGTAGATTTAGATTAGATGTTAGACAGAAATTCTTCACCTTAAGGGTGGTGAGACACTGGAACAGGTTGTCCAGGGAGGTGGTGGAAGCCCCATGCCTGGATGTTTTTAAGGCCAGGCTGAATGTGGCTCTGGGCAGTCTCATCTAGCAGAAGATGTTCTTGCCCATGGCAGTGGGGTTAGAACTAGATGATCCTTGAGGTCCCTTCCAACCCTGACAATTCTGTGATTCTGTGTAATGAAAAATATTGCTGCTGTCCTCGAGCAGTGGCACAAAAAATTATACTTACATCTCTGTTTCCAAACAGAAGATCCATAGCTGTTTAGGGGGCAGGAGTTGGTCTCTTTTGTACGGTGAAAAGTCATTAGTAGCACCTGTAAAAGTAACTATATTAAATACCTGTGTATTGCTGTAATGTTTGGATCAGCCTTTGAATTAACTTAAAGCTACCATTCTATGAGTACCTATGTATCTTGGCAACAGGAGTTTGCTTGATGTTCTTGTTAGTACATAAATGTTGCAAGGTCAGGGCAGGTTAAGATAGAATATAGGGATAGATAGATGCTATCAACTGAAAAGGGTGGACCATGAAAAAGAATTTAAAATGTAGTTAACTGTCTTCTAGGTTTTGGACAGATTGTTGGGTTTTGTTCATAATACACCAAACTTTTGCCTGATGTGAAAAATGAGCCATAGGAAATGGTGAGTTTCCAGAAGGAATCACATCTGCAGAGTTCAGCAAAACAACACTTGCTTTGAAAATACTCCTTGTTTTACAGGTCTATTGCATATTAACTCACAACTTCAGCTGTGAATGGGTCAACTGCACTCTTAAGTGATTTGCACGTGCTACACTGTAAAATATAGCAGTGACATAATACAGTGACTCAAATCACACAGCTATCACAGTCTATTGCCTCAGAGCTCCTATCTGAACCCCAAATTTCATGTTTGCCCTGTGTCTAGTGTAGTTATGAGAAATAACTGGCACCAGAAACAACATAGAATCCTGCAAAATCACACGAATTCCTGGGAAGTTACTCTCCATCAGCATACAAAAGCCGAGTCACAAGAAACACATCTCCCTTCACTCCATCACAAGCAGGGCACCTTCCTGCATCCCATCCTCCGTGCCTGCAGAGCACACTGCTTCTTCCTGTGTGGGATCTTGCCAGGAGTAAAGATCCTCTGTGCCTCTCCCCAGTTCCTTATTTGCTTTGCACTGCACTTACTGATTAACTTTCCGTGGACTACAATGCAGACAATATCCTATTTCATTGCAAAATGTATTGATCTTTGGAACGGCTGCTTTGCTGAAGTACAGTAAGGAGTGAAAGTCCACATCATTTCCATAAGTGCAGGAGATGGCTTGGTAAAAAATAACCCCTCTGTGTCCTGTGATGAGAAATCACAGTCTAACAAATACTTTCATTTTTCTCTCGTGCAAATTTAAGATTGGAGGATCTAATTCTGTTAACTTGCACTGCAATAATGCTGCACTTTCTCCTTGAACTTACTGCAGTTGCAGCCAGGCTGGGAAACGAGCTCATCATTTCAGAGCAGAATCCATTTTGTGCTGCTGTGTTTGCACAGCACTTGGCACAATCAAGCCCTGCCATGTGCACTCTGAGAATCTACTGCAGTGTAACTAGAAACAGGAACTGGGATAAAGGAGTAAAGACTAGAACCCAAGGAGGTTTACAGACCCTGCTCTAAGCTTAGTAGCAAATGTTTCATTATAATGGGATACTTTGCACCGTGGGCCACACAGCTTACAGTCCTTACAGCTCATCTGTGCCAAATCTTGAGGCACATATCCCAGGAGGAGCAGTTCAGATGCAGCCCTCCCTTAGTTCTTACCTTATTAACATATTAGCTCCATGCCACAGGAGTGGTGTGTTTATACCGGTATATGACACAATGGAAAGGCTTATTTGTGAGTCCTGGTGCTAACAATAAGGGCATTCTTCTGTCACCTGATGATAAGCTTTCTTCCCTTGCACTGTGGTCACATGGGATCTCTCTGTAGTCCTGTCAGCACACATATAATTAAAGCGGTCTGCTGTCAAGAAATTGAAGAAAGAACTTGCTTCTTGAATGTAAATATTTTCTGTACCTTATGGAACAGAGAAATGATCAAAGATTGAATGACCTAATTGCAAGGAAATCTCTGATGCAGATTTTATGAGCAAACCTGCTGCCCAGGAAGATTGGTACAAGGCCATTCAGGTCCTGCAGTGTTCTCCTGTGTTCAGAAAAGAGGCTTTTTGCATGTGTAGCTCACAGCCTGTATGCAACAAACCTGCTCCTGAGCAGTGCTGCTGTGATGTGTGCCTGAAAGTAAAAGAAGAAAGGCATTTTCCACAACCTTCTCCCAATCCTTTTCTATTTCAGTGCCCAGTCTGGAGTTCAGCTGGTCTAATTTGCACCACGTTTGCACCATATTGTTGCACTGTAACAACTCTTGTGCAAAACTGTAATGACATCCTTATGAAGTGGTCCCTCAAAAGGGGAGGAGGATTAGGACTGAAACTCCTTGTGTGTTAGTTCATGTAATGTACTTCTGCATGCAGCAGGAGACACCATCCTTTACTATTGCTCCCTCACCCATTTCAGGATCACTCCTAATAATCCCAGTGTCCTTGTGCCCCACAGCCTTCCTGAGCACATGCAGTGGAAGCAGACATGTATGTGGTGGAGGGAAGATGTGAGAGAGGAGAGGGAATCATAGAATCATAGAATCATTCAGGTTGGAAGAGACCTCCAAGATCATCCAGTCCAGCCTAGCACCCAGACCTAGCCAGTCAACTAGACCATGGCACTAAGTGCCTCATCCAGGCTTTTCTTCAACCACCTTCAGGGACGGTGACTCCACCACCTCCCTGGGCAGCCCATTCCAATGCCAATCACTCTCTCTGTGAAGAACTTCCTCCTAACGTCCAGCCTATACCTCCCCCTGGCACAACTTGAGACTGTGTCCCCTTGTTCTGCTGCTGGTTGCCTGGGAGAAGAGGCCAACCCCCACCTGGCTACAGCCTCCCTTCAGGTAGCTGTAGACAGCAATGAGGTCCCCCCTGAGCCTCCTCTTCTCTAGGCTAAACAGCCCCAGCTCCCTCAGCCTCTCCTCATAGGGTTTGTGTTCCAGGAAGCTGCCACAGCAGCATTCTGTGAACTTGGCTGCCTGTGTTTCCCTCCCAAATGCAGCTGATAAAGCCAGTGTAGGAGCCAGTGTGCAATAGCTAGGTTACCTGAGAGCACAGACTATCTGAGGGCTTGATTTCACAGCGGAGTAATTTTATCCAGGGTGGTGTGAGACTCAGGTTTCACACATGAAAACACAGGAGTGCTGCAATTTGTTATACCTTGAGAACTTCTGCCTTCTCTGCTCCCTTGTGCCAGGCAAAATCCCCATACCTGCAGAGCATGAGTGCACAACTTGAGCTCCTTTGGCATCCCCCAAATGCTGCCTAAGTAATGAAAGGGCTTGTG
Source organism: Pogoniulus pusillus (assembly GCF_015220805.1). Lineage (NCBI taxonomy): Eukaryota > Metazoa > Chordata > Aves > Piciformes > Lybiidae > Pogoniulus > Pogoniulus pusillus. The sequence continues at coordinate 7,661,332 of NC_087272.1, forward strand.
ACTCGCTCCATGCACCAACAGCACTAAATGTGTTGCTGTATACCTTCACTTTCAGATAGAAAGTCTTGGATAGAGAGAACCTGGGTCCTAACCCCTAAGGCAAATGTACTATCCAACCCAAGCATCTTACCTGGAAGGATGGATAGAGCAGACCTCTCAGAGTCACTGATTCCATTCTCCAAGAAGGAAAGCCAAGGAAATTTGCATTCATTGGATCTTGCAAACCTGCTATGGCTGCTCCTCTGCTCATAGAATTGTAGAATCAACCAGGTTGGAAGACACCTCCAAGATCATCCAGTCCAACCTAGCACCCAGCCCTAGCCAGTCAACTAGACCATGGCACCAAGTGCCCTATCCAGGCTTTTCTTGAACACCTCCAAGGACGGTGACTCCACCACCTCTCTGGGCAGCCCATTCCAATGGCAAAGCTGTGGACTCTCCAGTATCTCTCCTGAGCCTAGAAGAGAGCTTCTGTATTTCCACATTTCAAGTTCTGTTCCTCCATGCTTTCACTGCATTGCTGGATGTCTCCATCAGGGGGACATTTTCAAGACACTTCTCTTGTAAGATGTGTGGCTGCTTTGTCCAAGTCATCACATAGTGAACCTCTTGTTTTGTGCAGCGAGAGCCGTGTAGTTCAATACACAGCTGGAAAACCAAAGTCATCACCTTCCTCTCCAAAGCACAGTCCTCCAGAAAGGTGACTCATGTAGACAGCTGACATCACAAAGCAACAATTGCAAACATTACTTCCTACTTTACATTTTTTTGCCTACTGTAAACTGGTCATAAGACAGAGCAGTCTAACAAACCATTCCACAGACAGTTTTCCTTTTTTCCAAACCTGGCGTCTCCGAGGACAGATGAGCCACGTTCCTGCTGTAAGAATTAATCCTCAGCAGCGTCTCTTTCTGCTGATCCTCTCTCCTGAATGGTTCTGGGCTTGGCACACATTACCAGGTAGAAATGACTCTGCTTATAGTCCTGAGATGCACTTGCTGTTTGTGCATTCATTAAACTTTCACTTACTCCACAAGGATTTCAACAAGCTACTGATGTTCTCAAACTGGTCAAAAGCAATCAGCCAAACACGAAATCACAGGGCTGGGCTGTAATCATCACTTCAGGACCTTGCTGTTGCATCCTGTAGAGACAGACATGCCTGAAATGAAAAAGAAGTGAAGGTATTGAGTGAAAATGGAAAATTACATTGCTTTTAACAAAAGGATAAATTTCTTAAAATACATCTTCTCTACAAGGAAACAGAACCTACCTGATATTTCTCATGGCTATACCTTCCTGTTGAGAACAGCTTTTTCTTTCTTGGCATTATTATCTATCATGCAATAAGGATAATAGATGAGCCCTGACATAATTCAAGGGTCAAATTTGATCAGGATGATCTAATGACATAAACTGAAAGAACAGCCTCTCGAGGGACTGCAGCTTCAAGCTCAAAATGGGATACAGTGGCTTTATTTTGCTCATGTAACACTCTCCCCTGCCACCAGTATAAAAGATTAGAAAGTTGGTTTGGCACAGCATCTTGTGTTTACCTTCCAATTCCATCTGAAATCATAACAGTGCTGTGTCTGAGACAAAATGGCACTTTGAGACCTTCCAGTGTGCCTGGTTCTCTCTGCACTTTCTGAGGTGCCGCCCTGAACTCTCACGCACAGTCACACACATACAAATATTTTCACACCTAGTCTCCAGAAAAATGCTAAGTTTGGTGCAGAACTGGAATGGAAACTGATTGTTCAAGTGTTTTGTGGTGTATTCTTAAGTGTGGTTAAATACTGTTAATTTTTTAAAGGAAAAGGTAGCTCCCATTTCAGCAAAGTGGTTTCATTCTGCAGCCTAAGCAGAAAATTGCTCAGAGGGAGCCGTGGAATGATATTAAACCAGGGCAGAGTCTGTTTTGTATGATGGAATAGCTCTGCAGCAGTGTGAGCTCCTGTGTAGACCATGTGCTCATGCCAGCATGGAGTCACTAGTGCAATATTTGGCTTTAAATTCTTTTAATAGGCCCAGCCTTGCAGAAAGACTGGATGAGGCACTTGGTACCATGGTCTAGATGACTGGCTAGGGCTGGGTGCTAGGTTGGACTGGCTGATCTTGGAGGTCTCTTCCAACCTGCTTGATTCTATGATTCTATGAAAGGAGACATCTCCACATTTCCTTTTTATTTTCCATGCACAAACTTGTGAACAAAATGTTGATGTCTGTGTTATACAGACTTCAAAGCCAAAATCAAAAGTAGAAAGTATGTCTAAATACAGAAAGTCTGAAAAAAAAGACTTCCTTCCCTGGCTTGTTTGGGTTCCTTTTGCTCACTGTTTAGAACTAGGACTGCAGAGGCAGAGGTGCAATCCCCAAAGCAGCTCTGTAAAGCAGTAAGTGCAGTCACACCAGTGTCATTAGAAGCCCTGATGGGAGAAGCATTGATAACAAAAGTGCCCTTTCTGAATGTCAGTGGCCAGCATAATTGTAGAAGGACTTGGGGATGATGATACTTTGGACTTACAGCATTTTACAGTTCTCAGCAGAAGACAGCTTAAAGCCCTCTCTCCTGAAAGCTGGTTGGTGTTACCACAAGCCCAGATCCAGGTTATCATCCATGGCCTTGGCCAGTGTTGTAAGGGTGAGCTGCATACCCCTCCACAGTTAGTTCAGGGAACTGCTACATATTCAGTATTGGCTCTCATCAAGCAAAACATCAGAGGCTGCTTGTTATTGCCTCATTATAGGGTCTGTTCCCTACAGAAGCTGACACAGAGGTGCAGCAGTTTGATCCTCAGCAGAGATTCACGTCCTTTGCCACTGAGCCATAAAAAGCCTGTGCTGTCAAAGCATGACCTGGGTAATGCAGAGATGAGTATGGTAATGCTAAGTCCTCTTTGTTGGTACCCTGCACCATCTTGTGGCTAGCAGGAAAACACCAGAAAAGCCTCTGAAATCCTTCACTGTTATTTGTGTGTGTGCCTATTTTTCCTAATGAAAAATAGGTTGTACAAGAATTGTTGGGCATTGTACAGCTGACACAGATGCTGCAAGAAGACTTATCAACCAAACAAAAGGGACAACCATCCTTACAGCTAAATAGGTTGTGTGCAGGTCCTGTAGCATACATAAATTACCTAACTGTAGAAGACTCACATTTCACAGAATCACAGAATTGCTTTGGTTGGAAAATTAGTGAGGTCAACTGTTCCATGTATCTGGAACAAATCAGATATCCTAGGTCCTAAGTGCAGAAAAATAGTTAAGAATGTCCTGAATCCAGTGATCTCTGTTGTTCCAAGAAATGTTTGTTATTGACCATTAGAGGTTTTCCCTATTTTCCTGTAATTCCTTTGCCTCTTTGAAAAAAAATAGTTTTACACAGAATTACAGGTTTCATTGTCATCATTAGTGACATTGTCTTCATCTGAGACTTTGTCTTCCAGTGCCTGCAGCCCTCAGCATCCTAAGAGCAGATTCAATATCACAGAGGTTATTCCACTGAAGATTATTTATAGTGAATACAGCCTATTTCTTCACAGGAACACATTTTTCCAGTCCTCCAAATCGTAATAGATGTCAGACCAAGACTGTATTTTCAAAGGATAGAAGGTCTTCAGCTATCCTTGAATTTCAATGTGACAAGAACCAAAATTTCCCATGCTCCATCAAAGTGAGGGGAGCCACTGATAGGTTATCCTCTTGCTGCCAATTGGATAGCTTCCTTCACTGAGCCTGTGTCCACTTTTAGAGATGGGACAACCCTCAGTATGATCTGAGCTTGCCATTTCTTATGCTTCTTGCTTCCCAGAGTGATTTGGGAGTTTCCAACAGGCACCATGGCTGTGCAGTGCAAGATGGGTGAGCACATGGGATTGCAATGCTCCTCACATATCTCCCTCTTTTAAACAGAAAAAATGGCCCCACAGCTGGGGTCCTCAAGCCCTGCCACTTCACTGCAGGAGGATGAAGAACAAGTCAATAGATGCATGATGGCCAAGAGGGTGAAAATCATTGCAGAACTCATGCAGACAGAGAAAGATTATATCAGCGACCTGGATCTCTGCATCAAGGAAGTGATTCAGCCTCTGAGAAACAAGCAGGTGAGCACTGGGGGTGGAGGATGAGACAGTGACGTCAAGATCTCAACTCACCCACAGTCTGCTTGCAAACAATCTTGTGCATAGCAAGCACAAGTTGTCAGCATGAGAGTGACATGGTGCTGGGAGTGGGTCTGGAGCCAGCTTTCTGGGAAGGCATGTCCTACGGCTCTAGCAAGGAGAGTGGGAAGTCACATACACTCCTGGCACTTGTACTGCCCATGCATAAAGCCTGAAAGGTGAGTGCCCAGAAATCAGATTGGATGCTATATGCTTTCTTGTGAGCTGCAATAGTAGCTTCCATCTCTCCTCTGTAATTATAAACTCTGGAACATGTCCTGGCTGACCTTTACTGGCAGCTCCGCAGGCAGCAAACCCCATAAACCCTAAATATTTTCCATGATAACAGCCTGGAATGGCCTGAACTTCCCCACTGAGATTTGATTCAGTTGTTCAGTTTCAGACAGCTGTGGTGGAGTTTCCTTACCACTCCTGACAGCCTAGTGAGCATTTCACAAATTTACATTCTAGACAGAAAAGGTACATTTAAGAAAGAAGGCTCATAAACTCTCTTTCAGGCAAATGATCTCATTAGGCCAATGACAGCCATTTTCTTCTTCAGCTTAGACTTCAAAGAGCACCTTTCCCTCAACATTATTGCAATTTGTAGAAAATTTGTGCAGCCAAAGGCTGGCAGTAGAAGAGGTTGTCCAAAGAAAGATTGCTATTTGTGGGCCTGCAAGCTAGCATTCTGTATGTAGAGTTTCTTTTCAAACTGATGACAAAATGAAGGTGCAGAGGCCAAAATGTCTTCAGATATTGCCACTGCTTCAGGAAACACTGTGGCCAGGTGAATCCTGTGCAGTTTAAGCTCCTGAAGAACCTCTTTTCCTTTTTCAGAACTCTGTCAGACTTTGTTCCAACCCATTTGCAGAAGAGCTGGCATCTACTGGCATTACTTTAAGGAGTTCTTGACTTAGTCCTCCTCATTTGTTCATCTGCTTAGAAGTAGTCTCCACTTGACTCCCTCTACAGCCTGGCCAGTACTGAGCAAGGGTATTCCTTGGTTGAACTTGTTCAGCTTTTTGGCAAGCATGCTGTATTCCTTTGCTCCTTGCCAGACAGCTGAAAACACACCTTCCAGTTCTGTCCTTTGTCATTGTATTAACACATGTCAGTGTCCATGCACGGCATAGTTCCAAGTAAGCACTATACTGGAGGAGAGGTCAGAAGTTCCATACTAGTTGTACACAGGAAAAGTAATTGAGAGGTTATAACTGGCTTAATGTAGTAACTTCTGCATTTTTGAAAGGCTGTCCAAGAATGTTACATGGTTTTAAGGCTAGTTCTTGGACAAACTACCACATTGAAGCTTTGTAACGTCTTTAGAGAAGGACAGCATTTGGAAAATTGACCAAGCAGTGAATCTGTTCCATATGTCCAAATGGATAGAACATGTTTTAGACCCTAAAATTCTTATAAAGAAATGAACAGCATTAGTACTGAAAGTGTATTTCTGATTGTGTTACAATACCATGGAACACAATCCCCCTGGCATCTGGTGAGCTGCTATGTAAGTCAGCACTTCCCTTTCTAATAGAGAGCTATGTTCAGAGGCTATCAGTGTGGATGCCAAAATCAGTCTTGCCATTGTTCTCAGTCTTGGCACATCACCACTGGCTATCTCCAGTTGTCCCTGAATATTAACTCTTGCTCTGCTGTACAATAACTACTGCATGAGAATTATGTGTTCTGGAACTTTTTTTACTTGCTCTAAAATAAGTAGAGACACAAAACCAGATTTTCTGTGGTGCAAATTGATGCAGTTCACTCAAGTCAATGTTGTGTGCCCAGGCTCTGCAAGAAGCTCCTTAATTTTAATTAATACCCAGAATTGTGAATGTGTTTGTTTCAGTGGAAATTATATGATCTTGAGTGTGATTTTGGATTTATAGGACAAACAATATGGTACCAATATCTGGAATGTTTTGTACCTCGTAGCTGGCACCAAAGGGCCAAGGTATCAGTTTATGTAGTGGCCTCTGTTAGCAATTGTAATCAGGGAATCCAGCCCACTGTCAGCAATTCTTCTCCTCAGTGGGAAAGTAAACAAGTATTTTAAAACCAGCTAAAGATCTTCTCTTTATTCAGATGATAATATTTATTTCCTTCCTAGGTAAACACCTTCAGACTAGAAATAGTTCAAAATAAGGCTAAAGCACTTGATAACATACCCTGTGTTAACTGTATCAAGCATATTATACTAATCTGGAAACTGTTTATGTGTCTTTGAAGTCCCAAGGAGGATGTTTATATGAGGTTTTACAGAAGTGGCACTTCCTGAACACTCAGGGCATAGCAAGAGAAGGTCTGTAATGCTCACTGTCCTTCTCTATCCTTCATCAGTAGCCACTTAATACTTGTATTCCATTAGATTGCCGGCTTTGACGTGGATGGCTTGTTTAGCAACATTGAATTGGTCCACCAAGTATCAGCCAAACTGCTGTCATTGTTGGAAGAAGCCACGACAGATGTGGAACCACCCATGCAAATAATCGGTATGTTTACTGTCCTCTTGAGTTCTACAAAGCTACGTGAAAGAATAAACATAACACTCTCCTGTCCCCTGCCCTCATCAGACTTACCTGGTACCACTCCCAGAGGCCAACCTGCAACAAGCTGTCCATAATGAGCCAGGAAAAAATTGCATGTAAAACCTATCCAGTTGCTCTGCTGTGCTCCTGTGATCCTGGTGCTCTTTTCCCACTCATCTGGAAGTTGAGGGGGAAGAAGGAAGGAGGAAGTGAGTTTAGCATGAGAAAACTGTAGTATTGCCACATTGCAGTTATGCCACATACTGATAGTATCCTTTTCATCCAGTTTGATATTGCCTATCTAACTCTGCTCACACCTACACCAACTCTTATATTGCATAATCTTAATTATACCATCCAAGAAAAGCATTAAAAATAACTGGAATAAGCAGGTCACACAGACACACACTCTCCCCTAAACATTGTTAAACCAGTATCTACTGGCAATACCATTCATAGAAGTTGGTTACGTTTTCTTAACCAGTCACACAAAACCAGGGGATTACAGAATGTTAGGGGTTGAAAGGGACCTTTAGAGATCATCAAGTCCAAACCTCTGCCCACAGCAGGGTCACCTAGGGCAGACAGCACAGGAATTTATCTAGGCAGGTTTTGAAAGTCTCCAGAGATGGAGACTCCATAACTGGTGGAGGCTGTGCTGCCTGCTATCACTGCTTGCTGGCAGGCCACGGTAAACAAGTCCATGAACCAGTATGGTCATGACTTGCCGCAAGGGTCTTCAGAAACGATTCAGTATGAATTATGCTGCATCCAGTTTGTTGATCATAACAGCCCGAATTTATACACTCAGCCAGTAGAGCACACACCTACACATCAGCATAATTAGTCAGGGACAACCCACCACATCTGCCTAAGTCCACACCTTGTTATTCTCATTAGTGAAGGTCCATTATCTACCCCTTCTGAGATAAGGTGGCCAGCTGCATGTGAGAACCAAGGTCTGTTATTACAAGGATCTGCCTGTTGTCACTTCTCTTCACATCCTTTCCCATGGCTCTCCTGCACCTGCACTCCACAACTCTTCTGCATTCTGCATTCCCACACATAATCTCTCTGGGCAACCTGTTCTAGTGTTCAGTCATGCTCCCCATAGAGAAGTGTCTCCTCATGTTGAAGTGGAACCTCCTGTGTACCTGTACCTGTTGTTCCTTGTTCTATCACTGAGCACCACCAAGAAGAGACTGGCCCCTTCACCTTGACACCCATCCCTCAGATATTTATGGATGCTGATAAGATCCCCGCTCTGCCTTCCCTTCTCAAGACTAAACAGCCCCAGGTCTTTCAGTGTTTCTTCATGGGAGAGATGTTCCCACAATCATAAATTGCGCCAGTACAGGCTGGGAGGTGATCTGCTGGAGAGCAGCCCTGTGGAGAGGGACCTGGGAGTGTTGGTGGATAACAAGTTATCCTTAAGAAGGCAAATGGGTTCCTGGAGTGTGTTAAAGAAGAGTATATGCAGCAGATGAAGGGAGGTTCTCCTTCCCCTCTACTCTGCCCTGGTGAGACCTCATCTTGAGTACTGCATTCAGTTTTGGGCTCTCCAGTTTTAAGAGGGACAGGGATCTGCTGGAGAGGGTCCAGTGGAGGGCTACAGTGATGTTTAGGGGACTGCTTGATGAGGAGAGGCTGAGGGACCTTGGACTTTTTAGTCTGGAGAAGAGAAAACAGAGTGATTTAATAAATGTGGGTTGGCTGTCAGGAGGGAGAGCACAGACTTGCTCCCTGTGACAGGACAAGGAGCAATGGATGTAAGTTGCAGCACAAGAAGTTCCACCTCAACACAAGAGGGAACTTCTTTACTGTACGGGTCACGGAACACTGGAACAGAGGCTGTGGAGTCTCCTTCTCTTGAGACTTTCAAGGCCCATCTGGATGCATTCCTCTGTGATCTGAGGTAGATTGTGTGGTCCTGCTCTGGCAGGGGCATTGGACTCAATCTCTTTGGGTCCCTTCCAACCCCTAACATCCTGTGATCCTGTAATCATCCTTGTAGCTCTCTATTGGACTCTTTCCAGCAGACCCCTGTCTCTCTTGAATTGGGAAACCCCAAAATGGACACAGTATTCCAGGTGTGGTCTCACCAGGGCAGTGTGGAGGGGGACAAACACCCCCCTAGATCTGCTGAACGTGGTTAGTAAAGGCAAGAAGGCTGTAACTGATACTAAGTTTGTGGCAATGTGGGCAGGAATGTCTGCAGGGATCTTGGGTGTTTCCAGCAAACAAGTTGGCCCTGGATGTCTCACAACAATCGCATGTTCTGCAGGCCAGACCATGAATGTTAAAGCTGTGGTCTCTTTGCTTGATGTATTTGCACAGCTGACACATAGAAAGGAGTCCTTGCAAATAATGGGGTAATGAAAAAAATATTGCCTGCCCTTTGACTACGAGACATGATATTAAAGCATATGAGGCTTGGGGAAAGTATTAATCCTAGCACATCTCAATCCGGTTTGCCAAGGCAACAGCATAACGTAGCTGGATGCAACTGTGTCACTTGGCTGTATTTCAGTAAAAGTGCATCATGATGAGTCATACTCTTAATAAGCAATGTTCTATTCTAGCAGGAAGTGCCTTTCTCACAGCCAAGAGATTCATTCTCTTAGTTCCCTGCCATATCCAGAAGACAATTTTGCCCATCTATTAGGGTGTGTTTCTCCAGAATGGAAACCATGGGATTGTTGGTCACCAAGTCGGCTACCGCAGGGCAGGGATGTGAGATGTTCTTCCAAAGTCAGGGAGAATAACTGCATCACTACAAGCAATAATTTAGTAAGTTTGTCATCCTCTGAAAGAACATCAAGGCCATAGTTTTGTTTTCAGAATCTTCATAATCAGTGTGAAGCCAGTCTATAGGAAAAGCAGGCTGAGAATGTTTAACACACCTCTCATATTCATGGTATTTAAACATCTTGCATTGAAATACCCTATTTTGGAAGGCAACTCAGTCATGGTGAGGTTGAAGAGAATTGCTAATCCACTGGCTTGAAACCAAAACAAGGGGGTTGCTCATTTTCATGTCTTATTTTAGTTCTCCACACCTTATTCTGTGTCCACATTGACAAATAATAATATCTGACAGGAGCAGACTTGAAAAATTAAACAGTTGAAGCTAAGGACCTGGTATCCATATTACATATTTCAAGAGGTCTTACTTCAGATTGGCTGCAGCCCATTCCTGTGAATTGAGAGATGGTTGGACTGCGTAAGATGCTCAGAGTGCTCTCAGAGTGCATCTTCTGGTAATTGCCATCCTAAAAGTGACCCAGTTTGTGTGTGTGTGACTGCTCCACTGTAAAGCATGGGAAAAGAGGACTACTGAGAAACTGTCTCCAAAAGCCCTTTCCTAGCCTGAGCTAAAATGCTAATGTAGTCATCTACATTTTGTGGTCCTTGGTTTCCTGATGCTAAACACTCTTCCTGGTTCTCTCCTATACTTTTTCTCCTCTCTGTTCTGGATGCTGTATTTGAAGGAATATGAAGCCTTACCCTAGCTTTAGCTATTAGGCCTCTCTAACTGCTGACCACACAGGCAGCACCACTGAAAGCTACAAGGAGAAACTGCTTGTGTTGCTCAAGCCTTCCTTGTAGGATTTTCTTTTTGAGACTGATGAGCACCACACTCAAGAAGAGGCATGGAGCAGTTCTGCATTTGTCAGTGTGCAAACGACTCCCTGTTTCTAAAGCTATGCACAAATGTAATGTGGGTTTGGCCCATAAAACAACCTCCCACACTGATATGCCCAAAGCTCATCTGATTTGGTCTGTATGGTTCAGAAATAAGAAGGGTTTTAGCCTTAAGAAATCCTTCTTCTTTTAAAAGGCCCTCCCTGTGAAATCAGCACATAATTTTTCTCATCATTGAGCATCAGTGAAAGTATCTGTCATTGTGACACAATGCATCAGCGAACAGATCTTGCTCATCTCTTTCATTCTGGAGAACAGAATGATAATATCCAGCCTCCAGTATGTTCTGAAATGAGTTGTATGTCTATTGTTGTACTGTAAACATAACCACAGTTGAGGGATTAGTGTGGTAAGGGCCTTGCTTAAGCACCCAGAGCTCTGCTGCAAGTTAGTGAAAACTCTGAGAGCTCAGCATCTGAGAATCAAGGGTCATGGGAAGAAGATCAAGAGAAAGCTTATTAAGGTTTCCCCTTATGTGGTTTGCTAATGAAGGCCTGTACAGTTCATGGAGAAGTCCAGATGCAGTGTGTGTTGATAGCCATTGGAATTAGCATTAAGCAGAAGACAGACAAGACAGAAACTAAAGAGCATTTAACTAGAGGATGCTGGTGCTTTGCTGACTGTGGCCTTACAGTAACTAAAGTGAACTTGCATGGTCTTAGCTCCATTGTGGTCATTCCCATATTTGCACCTTGAAACCAACGTGCATTAGACAGCCCAGATAACCTTCACTGCTAGGGGAAAAACCCAGAGCTGTGTTACTGTGGAAACTGAATCATTTTTCACTTAAGATGGAGCAGTTCAGTGCAATGTGTTATGAAACAGCCTGCTCCGGTCAGGTTGAAACATGCAGGATGCCTGACAGCTTTGGCACTCACTCTGTGAATGAACAGAGGGCTCTCAATTAGTGTAGTGTTTGGCTTTTAACTTTAGTAATCATGGCTATAGCTCGACAGGAATGTTTATAAAACATTAGACTGGTTGCCACATAGACAAAATCCTCACTAAATGCCCAACACCAGAATTTTCACTGTTGCTGTTTATTATGTGCATTTCCAAGGATGCTGATCAGGGTGCTGCTATACAAGGGTGTGAGAACAGGATGAGTATCTCAGCAGAAGAGATGAAGCATGCCTCCTCTGCTTGGATAACATTTCTTACACAGAAAGGGACAAAGAAGTTTTAGGCTGAGAAGAATCAGGCATCAGAATTTAAAGGGAAATGTCTGTGGGACTATTTCAATGCCTCTAAAATTCCCAACTGTTCTTTGAGGCAAAATGGGGGTTCTGAGGACTGAAAATGGGAATACTTTCCCCCTTCAGTTGTATATTAACCAAGATGCTATATAAAAATGGCTGTAATCCACATGGTTTTACTTAAGTAGTGGAGGAATGGAGGTTATTCCTTTGTCATGTGAAGAAAAATCTCTGTTCTAGGCCACAACAACTGCCAGTTCTGGGCTCCTCAATTCAAGAGAGATGTTGAGGTGCTGGAATGTGTCCAGAGAAGGGCGACAAAGCTGGTGAGGGGCCTGGAACACAAACCCTGTGAGGAGAGGCTGAGGGAGCTGGGGGTGTGCAGCCTGGAGAAGAGGAGGCTCAGGGGTGACCTCATTGCTGTCTACAATTACCTGAAGGGAGGCTGTAGCCAGGTGGGGGATGGCCTCTTCTCCTAGGCAACCACTAATAGAACAAGGGGACACAGTCTCAAGTTGTGCTGGGGGAAGTCTAGGCTGGATGTTAGAAGGAAGTTGTTGCCAGAGAGAGTGATTGGCATTGGAATGGGCTGCCCAGGGAGGTGGTGGAGTCACTGTCCCTGGAGGTGTTCAAGACAAGCCTGGATGGGGCATTAGGTGCCATGGTCTAGTTGACTGGCTAGGGCTGGGTGCTAGGTTGGACTGGATGATCTTGGAGGTCTCTTCCAACCTGATTGATTCTATGATTCTATTATTTTATGAAACATATAAAAGTGAACTGGTTAATGGGAAATAGAGTAACAATTCCTGTTATAACCCATTTAAGTTCATAGTCTCTTGGAAAAAAAAAAGTCAAAAGGAAAATGAACAGGCTTACATTCATCCCTCCTGCCAGCCCACGGCACAGAAATGATCCTTCCTGAACAGTTAAGCTCTCCTGTGCGGTTTCTGCTGAAGGGGCATTACGCTGGGGCAGTGAATTAGGGGGTGAAGTGGTGTGGGGCGTAGAGATTTCATGCCTTTCCCTGAGGGAATTTCTGTGCATTAACACTGCTATAATGGTGCCTGGATATGACAAAGATGAGCAGCTGAGAAATGCACGTAATAAATAATGCACATAAACATGCAAGATCGTTTCTAAGGGAAGTAAAGTGGAAGCCAGCCTTTTTAGCTCACAGCTAATGTGGTGGAATAATAAAAACTCCTTCTGAGATGCAGTTGTCTGGCTTGACACGCTTTGTTTTTCTCCTTAACAGGGGAAGTGTTCTTGCAGATTAAAGGCCCACTAGAAGACACGTATAAAATCTACTGCTGTCGCCACGATGATGCACACACCGTGCTGGAATCCTATGAAAAGGATGAAGAACTGAAGCAGCATTTAAGGCACTGTGTACAGTCCTTAAAGTAAGATCTTTTCAAATGATGATTTCCGTCCGTAGTCAGTTGCCTGGCAGGGAACATTTTAAATGGATGTAGATGAAAGGTCCCCTGTAAATCCGGAGTTTTATGAGGCTTGCTGGGAGCTCTGGCTTATGCTGCTTTCATGAAAAGATGACAAGCCAGGGGCCATGATTAGATTTCTTTCTCTCTAAGATGGTCAAAAAATAGTGCAAGAAAGGTTGCTCTTTCCTTAGCTTCAGTGCCCCATACTGGCAAAAAAGTGCTGCATCATATCGTGGGCTATTGCAAACACCTTGCTCCGATCCCAGGAAACTCACTGCCTTGTCTTCAGCAGCTTAGTGCTTGAATTACATCAGCCTATAGTGGAGCTATGCATGGGTGATTGGCTCCTGTCATAAGGGCTCAGGGATCTGCAGTGGCTCTGTGGCGCCACTCTGTGGACGTATTTAAGAATCATATGGAATCATAGAATCAACCAGGTTGGAAGACACCTCCAAGATCATCCAGTCCAAGCTATCACCCAGCCCTATCCAGTCAACTAGACCATCAGCATTGGAGCAAGCTTCCACCAGTGGAAGGTGCTTTGTGCCATTGGTTTCAGTGCCAGTGCCTCAGAGAAATGTATTGAGAACTGGGAATGCTACAGAATAGTGGATCTTTCCTCCAGCTCAGCTGCTTTCTGCAGCCAGTCACAGAAAACAGCTCATCCATTCCATGCAGAGCACTTCTTTTCTCACCTAGAAATGCCCTTGCCCCCTCACTTTCCCCAAAGCATCAAGCAGAGCTGTCAGGAGAGAAGGTGCCATAGTCTTCAGGCCAGAGGTCTGGGCCCAGCTCCAGGAAAAGCCCATACCAGATTCTTGTTGGGGAGACGTACAGCTATCACACATCACGGAGTGCACATCAGCAACACATCTTCAGATATTCCAACAACGCCTCAGTTAGTGATTAGTCTGTCTACAGTCAGCGCTGAGACTTAGGAGATGGGAAGTATATCAAGGTGAAAGAGTGGTGAAGGAAAATATGAACAACATTGAAAGAGAGGTATGTTGGAGAGATATGTTGAAAGTAAGGCCTATGTTGTGCAAGGTGTCCAGTTTTTAAATACATAACACAGTATATGTGCAAGGTACTTAGGTTTTACCTACCCTGGAAGTTGAAAGCAAAAGCAAAAGACTGAGGGTTTTTGGTTAAAGGATGGCCAGGTATCTCCCTGAAGGGTTTTTTATAGTTGCTGATGCCTACAGTATTCTTTTCTGGCTAAGAGCAGCTGTCACTGATGTTCATTCATCCCTGCTGCGGAGGCAAAGGGATGTGGAAGGAAATAAAGGGTGGCATCCATGTACATGCTGGGGTGGACACTGCCATTTGAATTTCAGAGCCAGCAAGAGGAGCTCCTGTTCCAACATCACAGCTGTGATTTGTGTAGAGAAAGGATATTTTGTGCTGAGCCATTGTAGCCTTTGCTAGCAGGAAGTGACAAAGCCTTCTACACAATGAAGCCTTGTTTTGTCTTGTTCTTTCCTGATTAGCCTTTAAACAAGAACCAGTGAGAAAAGCATTGGTGCATGCATACTATGTTGTGTTTTTCCCAGTGCCTAAAGATTGCAGCCAATTCAAATATTAAGACTTGAAAGTTCACACTTAAATGCAGAGTTGTGGTCACCTAAACCTGTTACTACTAAGAAGAAAATTATGCACCATTTTCACCAAAGAAGTTATTGGCTGTTTTCCATTGTGAGACATAATAAATATGGGGGGTTGGTGACAACTGTTCTTGAGGAATGTTTACTTCTTAAACAATTCTGTTATTTCCTTGGAAATAATATTGTTCCACTGAAATAGAATTTTAAGTGGCCTAACATTACCAGAGCTTCCATTCCTTGTCCAAGGAATATCTGCCATATGAGAACCAACTTCTGTATCAGGAGCAGTTTGAGAGTGCCACTCTGCACATCTGTACATACAGATCAGGTTTAATTAGCCATGGTGAAATTCCTGTTCCTTCTGTTGAGTGAAGAGGAGAAATTCCATCCCCAAATGTAGGTGTCTGCCTTGGAGAGATGTGCAAATCCAAATTGTGTAGAGTCCTGTGTTTCAGCAGCGATTATGCAAAACAGGGATGCTGTTTGCTAGCTTAGCCAAAGATGTGCAGCTGGGAAAAATGAAAGGATGCTGGCAACTACCTGCTCTGCTTTCAGCCTCAAGTAGCTTGGTCAACTATTACAGGGGCAGAGGGATGTCATAAGCATGCAAAGTGCTGACAGAGCAGAAGTAATGAAAGCATCAGTTTCCAGATGCTCAGTTAGGCACTGGTGGGCAAGGAGATAAGGACGCAGGCAGTCAAAAAGCAGTGGCTAATGATGTGATCTCAGGAAATCCTAATGCACAGATGGAGTGACATTTTGGGTCCCTTGCATTTGAGTGAATTCATACCATAAGGAAAACACTCTATGTGCTTGTTTCTGTTTCCAAACTACAATTCTGTGCCCCTTCTGCTTTCAATATATCTTTCAACACTATCCTATTTTAAGGAGCTTTCACTTGATGTGTTGCCTACAAAAAACTCAATAGCTTCATTGAGATTTAACAAGGCCAAGTGCAGGATTCTGCACTTTGGCCACAACAACCCCAAGCAGCACTTGGGGACTGAGTGGCTGGAGAGCAGCCAGGAGGAAAGGGACCTGGGGGTACTGGTGGACAGTAGGCTGAAGATAAGGCAGCAGTGTGGCCAAGAGAGCCAATGGCATCCTGGCCTGCATCAGGAACAGTGTGGCCAGTAGGACAAGGGAGGTTATTCTTCCCCTGTACTCAGCACTGGTCAGGCCACACCTTGAGTACTGTGCCCAGTTCTGGGCCCCTCAATTCAAGAGAGATGTTGAGGTGCTGGAAGGTGTCCAGAGAAGGGCAACAAGGCTGGTGAGCGGCCTGGAACATAAACCCTGTGAGGAGAGGCTGAGGGAGCTGGGGGTGTGCAGCCTGGAGAAGGGGAGGCTCAGGGGTGATCTTATTACTGTCTACAACTACCTGAAGGGACATTGTAGCCAGGTGGGGGGTGGCCTCTTCTCCCAGGTAACCAGCAATAGAACAAGGGGACACAGTCTCAAGTTGTGCTGGGGTAGGTATAGGCTGGATGTTAGGAGGAAGTTCTTCACAGAGAGAGTGATTGGCATTGGAATGGGCTGCCCAGGGAGGTGGTGGAGTCACTGTCCCTGGAGGTGTTCAAGAAAAGCCTGGATGAGGCACTTAGTGCCATGGTCTGGTTGACTGGCTAGGGCTGGGTGCTGGGTTGGACTGGATGATCTTGGAGCTCTCTTCCAACCTGCTTGATTCTATGATTCTATGATTGATTCTATATCCTAAAAGACTAAAATATACTAATTTATAAAGAGAATAGATAAGAATGCAGACAAAGTGTAAGAAGAACATGTTTAATTTTACTTTCTGTATTAAGAATTTGATGTTACTGTTGTTAGCCCAGGGACCCATACTTCCTTCTCTAATAGTGCTCGAATAAGCCTGGGTCTTATAGCCAAACTCAGGGTTCTGACAATCCTTTCCTATTTGAGGCTGTCCTTTCACAAAGACATAGGGCCAGATTCACAGGCACCCTCTGGCTGTTTTGTGCAGTTCTGCTGACACATAGCAGCTATAAACTTCAGTTAACTGGCCAGTTACAGCTGCTCTGTGTCACTGAAGTGTATCTGAGTATCTGGCCTCTGCTCTGTGTAAATCCTTTCAGGAGGAATCTAATATATGTTTTGTTTTCTTCTCTTTTGCAGAAAGATATATGAGGAAGAGTAAGTATTATGCCTTTCTTACATGTAAAATCATCTTTTAAATATCATTTTCTCTTCAGTATGCTTAAAACTGGAAGTGTTAAGGACACAAGCCTTCTGTGTTGGATTTTCCCAGGATATATGTGATAAAGACCCAGTTTTAATTTCTCTAAGCCTTTGTAGTTTTCTAATTATCACTGCACTAACTTTGCAGTATCTTTCAAAACTTGTCACTTATGAAGCTGCTAAATTTGGTTGCCAACTCCTTCAGAGCCCTTTATTACTGCCTCACTGTCTTATAAAAGTGCCTGAAGAGCTCAGACCTCAGGGTCTGCCAGAATACTTGCCAACAACACAGTGTCAGTCTTCAAAATCCAAGCACTCTGAAATCCTTTTGCATAGCACTCTGTAGACCATTACATGTTAGGTTCACAGGCAAAGCTCTTTCTAAGATGATGACTCTTTTGGTAGCCCTGTGTAGGAAATCCACCTTAGGATCTTCCTTCTGACAGTGACTTGAAGAAAATCAGAAAAGAACAAGCTTGTTTCAGCACTTGGCCAGACTACTCACCCAGACACCAGTAACTTGTGGTTAAGGGACTTCTGTGCCAAATGTGATGTCTTTGAAAAGCTGTAGAGGAGAGTTTATCACAGCTGCAGTTTCTGGACATCCAGCAGGTTTGGGCTATTGAAATGCCACATCTCCCGAAGCTACCTGCAGGGAGAGGTCAGAGGAAGCTGAACTGAAGAAAATTAGTACAACCTCTGACAGAAATGTTAAGAGAGAACAGAGGAGCAATTGTGCTCTACATTGGTAGGAGAGGAAGACCTGTAAAGCCAGAGAATTTGTTAATTAGTCAATCTCACATCATAAATAAGATCAGTGTAAAACACACTTTGAAGGATTTGCACTTTGAAATTCTACAGTTGGGGGTTTTAGGCTTTAATCTATGATGGGAAATAGTTTTTCTGCATAATATTCTGATAAGGGACATTCTTGTCTACTTCTGCCTGCCAGGAAGTGAGGCTCCAAGGGGAACAAAATATTCAGAGAGTCACACTAAGATCATGTGAGACAGCAGTACCTATAGAAATAGCACAAGCCTGGCTGCTCTGCTTTGCATAGCCCTATCAAAAATGAACGCTTAGTTCTCTCCTTCAGTTTCCAGCAGAGGATACAGCTCCTTTTCTGGGTTTAGACTGGCTCTTAAAAAGCTGCATGGAGTGCAGTGACTCAGGTTTAGCTGCCAGACCCTCCCCAAGCTTGGCTACCTCTCAAGGTGCCATGGTATTTACATTCCTCACTGACCAGCAGGACACTTTAGAAATGCTATCACCTGCAACTCAGCTTAGAGACTGCAGAGTCTCAGCAGCCCCTGGGCAGCACCACCCCCAAAAATCTGGTTAATGTCAAACTGGAAAATACAGAGTTAACTCACCCCAAAAGGTTCCTGATGTTGCTGCTTCCAGATTGTTTTTCATTCAAGCATGACCAAGAAAACAATTACATAAATACCAGACAGTGCTGCCCTTTGCTAGCAGCTCGAGAGGTGAAATTCTGCTTGGCTTAACAACTGTGCAGCCTCAGTGAATTCCCTGGGTTTGCATGAGAGTCTTATGGCACAGTGAATTATTTGCCCTACATGTCTTGTACTAAAATGAACTCACGCACAGTAAACCATGAAGCCTGAGCCCTGAAGTCGCACTGCAGCCTATGATTGCTGCACACCATTTCAAAGCTGCTAAGCTGAGTAAAACACTGGCCTCAGCCCTGCTGTACCGTGCTGATAAATGTGTGCCACTGCACCTCATTGCTGGGTAATGAGAGCAAACCGAACTAAATCCTGCATCTTTGCATAGCTCACCACCATGTGTACTTAAAACAGGTGGGAATCTACATTTGTGAGTGTTCTGCAGAGGGGAGGGAGGCGAGGTGTGCCGTGAAGCTCACTGTCGTCAGCCAGCTGTATGCACTGCAGAGCTGCAGACATTGTTTGCAATGAGATTAGTGCAGCCACATCTGACCCAGAATACTTGCTAAACTCACAATAATACTGAGGTGGGGGCAAAGCTGAAGGAGCATCACAAATTAATTAGCAACTTAATTTCCTGAACAATGGATGTCACAAGCCATCCCTTTTTGGTCACAGCAAGGCCACGTCCTGCCCAGCGGCTGGGTGCATCCTAACACGGTGCACCGCAAATGGGGCTCGTCCAGGGAGAGTGGCTATCATCAGCTAATCTTGCTGGGGAGAATGAGATGAGTTGAACTTCGTGGCATTTAGTGCCCCAGGGAGTCATTATCTTA
This sequence comes from Pogoniulus pusillus, assembly GCF_015220805.1. Lineage (NCBI taxonomy): Eukaryota > Metazoa > Chordata > Aves > Piciformes > Lybiidae > Pogoniulus > Pogoniulus pusillus. The sequence goes on from NC_087272.1 coordinate 7,680,417, forward strand.
TAACAAACCTACTATCTCTCAAACCATATTGCAAGACTGTGTCATGCAGATAGGCGAACAGAGGCTGTTTATCACTTGGGCAGCTGTCCAAAGTGCAACTACATAAAGAGAAGACACTTGAAGATTTTCCCATTCATGAGGCAGCTTTTATAGATTTGCATTCATGAGGCTTTTCAGAGAAAACAATAACAATTTAAGATGCTTTTTTGTTTATTTTTTTTTCATTACTGCTGCCAGCAGCTGAAAGAAGGGAAAACAGCTCTCTCTACTTACTCTTGGATACAGGGGAAATGAGGGGGATTGAAATGATGAGAAGGTTTGGGGACATCAAGAAGCCTTAAAAGGCATCTACTGTTAATTTTTTTTCCATGCAGAACTTTTTTACAGATAATGCCTGTGTGAGGGAGATGGTTTAAATATGCAGATGTCTCTTCTCAAAGGCATTCAAATTGTTAGTTAATTAGTCAGCAGCAGGGATTGGCTCTTGTACTTTTTATACATCTAAAAGTGGGAATGAAAGCTTTTTTTTTTTCTTTTACTCTTTCTGCAGCATAAAACAATAGATGTCAGCCTGCAAAACCAAGTGGCTGTTCCCCTGGTTTTGTACTTTCCTTCTGCATTGTGTTATTCCATCTTTCCACACGCAGAAATCTTTTGCCTAGCATTAACTCCTGCATAGTTAATAATGTCAAACAACCTTTTCCCTTCCAAAGAAGCCTTTTTGGGCTTGGAAATGGAAAGCTTGCTGTACTTCATTGCCCTTCATGCTCTTAGCAACAGCTCACACAAAGGGGGAAGTCTGTGAGTCACAGGTAGTTCACGACAGCAGCGGTGCTAGAGCATTGCCTGGTTTGTTCAGGAGCATGGTCTAATGAGGAGAGACCACAGACATGTCTGCCCTGCTGCTGGAGCCTCAGTAGTTGCTAGCCTTGGCCACCTTCATGTCTCCCCCAGTCACATGGAAGGCAATGAAGGCACATATGACCAGGTCCTGCCCTTCCCTGTTTCTTCCCAGGCTGCTGTGGTGGCCTGCAAACTGCACAGCTTCTCTCCCTTTCAATCCTAGAAAGTGCAAGCAAAGCCTTTAGTCCAGCATGGGGCTGGAGCATGAATTTGGCTGGATGGTTACTGCCACTACTTGGGGAGCAGAGAGCTCAGGTGGTCTTGATGGCCTCAGCTACTTGAGTGCCCGGGGAAGCTGCTCTGCTGTCTCTGCCAAGTCAGTAAGAATTGAAGCCTAGAGCTGCAGAGCATCTCTGTGCTCTGCTGGAAGTTGTGGCTTTGCCACCCTCATCCTTCTGCCATCCTAGGCAGCTGTTTGCTTTAGCTTTGTGGAAGGTGACTTTCAGCAGGTTGGATCATGTCTGGTGAACACCTTGTGTGTTCAGCATCTCCCCAGACTAGATATGGTACCCTCAGAGGCTCAGGCCTCATTAGAAATAACCTACTGGCAGCCAGCAAAATAAAACCACAGGTAAAAGACAGTAAAGATAAAGGGTCACTGTGGTAAGTTGAGAGATGATGTGAGAAGGAATGCAGCTTGCATGGGCATCACAGTTACTTGCATCAGGGCGATGTGGCAGTTTGAAGCTTGAGGGACCACAGCAGGATGTAATAGTCCTGCTCACACACATTTATCAAACTTCCTGTTATTTGTTCTCCCACCTACATCTCCTTTCTTGCGTGCTATGGTGTGTAAGTTGTACCAGCTGCACCCTCAGACTCAGTGGGATAGTTTCAGAGGTGATGTCTAAGTAATAGTCTGGTATGTTGCTGCAAATACAGAAAGCTCAGTCCTGGTGTGCATTTCTCCCCAAGGGGGTGAGAGGAGGGTTTCATTTACAACGGCCTCTGTTCCCCAACAGATGTGTTTTATATTTTGGCTGAAGTGGTAATTGCACTTCTATGACTCAGTGCAAAGCACTGCTCTAGTTTTGATATTTTCTGTAGCCAAAAGCTCAAGTGAAGGACATAAAAAGCAGTGGCTTCAATGTTTAGAACAAAATAATAAGTTTTTGTCTTCAAGGATTTTCTCCTTATGTGATGTTGTTTTTTATTTGTTTGATATAAATTATAGAGGAAAG